>NC_050445.1:54119779-54169779 GCF_903995425.1 Onychomys torridus | reverse complement strand
TTGCCTCTTACTATATAGTTGAGTTTCCCTCCCCTTTCCCAATATTGAACTTGAACTTGAGAGAAATAACCTTTCTATGGGGAATTTAGGTAAATAATATTTTCTTAACTTTAACATGTCATAGCAAACTAAACTGTTTAAATTTGCTGCATTCTCATACAATCTGGGGACAAAACGTTAAGAAATCAAACAGTGCTAAAAATATTAACAATGAAATGGCTAATGCCAAACACAACTTTAAAAGTACTGACTTTGTCTCCCTTTTCCCTGTGTTATTCCGTTCGAAAACAGCTGCTTCTTTCTTGTGTTATTTTCAAGTATCGCTTCTATCCCTGCATTCCGTCACCAGAACCTTGACTGTTCCTGCTTTCACACATCTCCTTGCCACTGCCCTGGTCATATGAATGAAAGTTTCACTCACAGAGGCAAAGAAATTAATTTATAAACCCAGCTAGTGGAGAAGAACTGAGCTCTTCCATTCAGGATGTTTTGCTTACTTCGGTCTGCCCTGCTGTTCCTCGCTGGGATAAAATAGTCACAAAGGAAGGATAGAAAAGGAAGGTAATAAAATGTGAGGGAAGTAAAGACACAGAGATGAAGAAAGCAGGGAAATAAAGTAAGTAGGTACAGAAAGTGATGAAAAATCAAAGAATCAGAATTCACACAACAGTATTAAATGCCTTACCTCCCTGGCCATGGCCATTGAGATGGTTCAATGACTGTGTAAAGGTCCAAACAGGTTCCAAGCCTGCATGGTGAGAGGAAAGAACCAGTTCCTGCAAACTTACACACACACACACACACACACACACACTTACACATATACACTTACACACACACACACACACACACACACACACTTACACATATACACTTACACACACACACACACACACACTTACAAATACACACATACTCACAGACATACACATGCACACACATAAACACACATGCACAAACACCCCAAGTGAATTAAGGTCAAAACATTAAAAATGTTATCTCTCTAGGTTATTTTATAATGGTTAATTAAATATAAAATACATGTTTTATATCATGCCATATTGTGAAATAATCTCTCAGATAATTTTCCCTTAAATAGATGTTCTTGATTACACAGCGACATCTTATTTGCCATAAATGGACTTCCTAAAGATATCCTTATGGCTCTTTCACTTTATTTAAATACTTGTTCGTTGTCATCTGTACTGTTACCTGACTCTTTAGTTTAAAGACACAGTAAGCCCTTTCTTATTCCTCCCAACCAGTTTACTCCATTCCAACCAATGGACTCTTCCCTAATGATTCTTTATCATGTATTTACACTTACTAGTTTTCTGCCTGTTCCCTAGAATGTAAAACATATTTGGTCATGGATTTTTGCAATTTTAGATCCATGGATCTACTTCTGTAGACTATCAACTAAGTTAGGAGGTCTTGTCTTTGGCATTCATTGGTAAACTTAATGTGTTAGAACACTCCTGTTAAGAGTCTCAGGAGATGATAGTTCTTTATACAAATGAGTGTCTGGTGTACAGTGTGTAGCATGATATAAAGTAACTCTAAGACATGGATGCATGCATTTCTTACTGTTGTCGTGCCAATCCTTTGATTTTTGGTTCTATGTGATGCCCTTCGAATGTCTACATCATGAGGACAGAATTTGGTATTAGGGAAATCTCATTTAAAAAACCAATTATTTGTTGTGTCACATCAACTCACAAAGACATTCACATAAGCACAAAAATCCAATGCACAGAGAAAACTCATAGATTACCTCTTCGATGCCTACATGCATTTTGGAAGGCAGCATATTATACAAGTCTTCACTGTGACATTTCTATATTGTTTTAGTGTGATATGTACTGTTATAGTAAGTCAGTGTTCCAACTCTAATCTGGGGTTTAGTGCCAGGTGGCATGCCTGAGACATATAAAGTTTTTATGGATAACAGATGTAGAGAAATGTAAGGCCGTCTTAGATTTATTGTAGATATATTTTCTTAAAAGATATACTGAGTAGTTATTCTGTTAGCAAGTGTCAAGATAATGAAATTCTTCCCTATGTATGGTCTTTTAAATCCCGGTTGAATCCATGTGAACTGGGTGTATATTTTTAATGGGGTTAAAATAAAAATAAAATAATCAACTGTATAGTTTATTTTATGTCACATAACATGTGTAGATACAAAATGTTGAAGCATCTATAATTTGCATAATCTAGTGAGTATTGCTGCCTACTGATCCACTAAACCGAACATTTTTTTTAAGCACTGCTTTCCCATTCTTATATAGAAATCTAGTCCATTTATAAATGGCTACATTTTAAAATATTATGTAAATGGAAAATAGAAATGGAAGTGTTGTAAATGTTTTACACTAGAAAGAATAGTTGTTGCTATGAGAAATGTAAAGTATTGGTTTAATTTCTTTTTTCTTTTCCACAAAGTTTCTAAAAACTTGTTTTTACAGCAGTTACCATTTCAAGATAAAGCTGTTGAACTGTGGTCTTCTTAATGTATTGTTAAAAATAAATAATAGTAAGTGGGAAATATCTGAAATTAGAAATTATTTTATGGTTTGTAGCCCAATGAAAGCTTACTTTATTAAATAGGCAGGCATCGTATGTGGCATTAGCAAAATCACATTATGATTTTCATAGCTGCATATTATGGTGGCTGGTCCTGTAATGTTCCATTTTGCCTGTGGTTATTTACTGTTATTTTGTATTCATCTTGTGATGATTTAATTTGCAAATGCTCACTCTACCCCTTGCTTCTTTATGGTAGTGGAGAACAGTTTTTGTTAGTGGGTGCTTACTGTATGATGGCACCCCTTCATACTTTTTGTGTCCTTTTCTGGCAATAAAAACTTGATATCTGTTCATGTTCTGAATTTCTTCAGTGTTCCAGGTCTAGCTGTTGAAATATATACTTCATATGCACTCTCCCCGCTCTCTCTCTCTGTCTCTCTGTCTCTCTGTCTCTCTGTCTCTCTGTCTGTCTCTCTGTCTCTGTCTCTCTGTCTCTCTCTGTCTCTCTCTGTCTCTCTGTCTCTCTGTCTCTCTCTCTGTCTGTCTCTCTGTCTCTGTCTCTGTCTCTCTCTCTCTCTCTGTCACATACACACACACACATAGTGGTGTCTGCATTTCATTAATGACTGATTCTGTGTAGGGCTTGGGGAGGGAAATATTTTTCATATGACACTACCCAAAAGGACTGCAGTATACCAGCTGCAGAAACCACAAACCATCTGATTTTGTGGGTTTGAGGGTGTGAAAAGTTCAATTGCCTCAAGTGAAGCTTGTATCTGTGTTTATACCATCTGGAAATGGGACTACTGTAGACATAAGGCAAATGCCAAAAATATATACTTATCAGATGCCTTGTTTAAATAGAGATGAATAATATACTTAATAAGAATTTTCCGGCATTACATTGATCTAAAATAATCATGGAGCTATTTATTTTTTAAGATCTGGTTATATAATTAAGGTGTAATAGTTATCACAAACTTACTTAGAATCTCTTTATTTTTTTCACAAAATAATCACCCATAGGTTATAATTTCAATGATTCTTCTGTTAACTTTGGTTAGGTTTCATCATGCTTCTATTATGAATTATTAAGCAGTTATGATTTAGGTATGTATACTTAAAAAATTTAAAAAATTTAGTTTAATCTAATCAGTTGGATCCAGAATATTTTTCAGTTAACTAATGAACCTGTTTTGTAACAGAAAATAAAACTAATTTTTTAAATAACTGTCTTAAATCCCAATGTAAGTTTAATTTTGTTTTGGTAGGAACTATTTAAACCATATAATATTTTATATATATTGGTTATGAACACATCTCTGTGGTAACTCTGTTCTATAAAGAGTTTATGTATGGATAATAGTTGCAGACAAGGAATATTTATAAAACTACCTAGGAATAGCATAATATGGCTATATACATATTATATATATGTGTGTGTGTGTGTGTATGACATAATATGGGTATATGTATATACATATGTATGTATATATGACATAATATGAGTATGTGTATATATATGCCAATAATAAAAACACATTTAGATATGAATGCAAAATATGCATTTATGTGTGAGTGAGAGGAAAACAATAAAGCATATTCATACTCATTTTTGCCTTTCACACTTTTCTCAGTATGTTTGATGTGATCATTGAGGACCTTTTATAAATTGTACAAGTCTATTATTAATGCTTGTGATGTGACTATATATATTTTTTCATCTATATATATGAAAAATTTCTTAAAAGTACTATGTATTTAATTATGAACTTGAGAAACAACTCAGAATTATTTGAAGTGAGATGTAACTGAAATTTAATAATAAAGAGATTTCAGTAACAGGATTAAAGCCTGCTCTTCCGTAGTAGCAATGTGTAGGCAGCAGTAATAAAATCAAAAGGCAAAGACATGACACTATTTTGAGTGATAAACTATTTTGAGACTCTTTCTGATGACACTGAGGATGATTGATTAGTAAATTCAAGGTGACAAGCAGGTGAATGGTACAAGAAATCCTTTTCAATAGATAAAAAATAAAGTCTTAGTTTTATCATTTATTAGTTTTTCACTTTGCTGATATAAGTGTAGGGCGTTTATAATACTCTAAAGTCATATTTGTTTGTGTTTCAGAATGAATGGTAGAATTATACTTAAGAAGTTTTTGATTAATTCACTAAATGTGCCAATGACAGAGCTGTTGATTTGTTGCCTTAGACTTTATCCCATATATTAGAGACCATGATTCCTAGTCAATTAAATGTGAAATGCCTATTTATGGAGACTCATACTGGTATAGATAAGGTTTTGTAATTAAGCAAATTAGTTTCTACTATCTTAGGTTAATCTGATTTGTTATACTTATAGTGTATCTAAATCATAAATAATTGTATAATTATAAATTAGACATCGATTAGAGTGATTGCAAAAGGTCACCATAGTTGGATTTGGAGTCCTCTCTTAAGAAAATGTTATAAAGCAGAATCCTCTTCTCACACAAAGTAAAAACGAATTTAAACTATCATTAAAGTTGTTGATAGCATTCACTAGACACCCAGAACACACATATTAAATGTATTTGACCTCACTGCTCTGAAAATGCTTAAAATTAGTGTCATACGCTGACATATCAAATAACAAGTGGTAGAATCCTAGGAAGCATGCATTTATCAAAACATTATTCAAGCTGTTCCGACATAGCAGCTAAGTGTGCACCTAATATTCTAGCTTCAGCGTTAGATATAGATCCTCTATATGTGTTATGTGTATCACACATATGCTCATTACTTTCACCTCTAAACTGGGAGAAATTTCAAGTAAGACAAGTTTTTCTGTTTGTTTGTTTTTTGGTGTTTTGTTTGTTTGTTTGTTTGTTTGTTTGGCTTTTGAGACAGGATTTCTCTGTGTAGTTTTGGAGCCTGTCCTGAAACTTGCTCTGTAGTCCAGGCTGGCCTCGAACTCACAGAAATCCACCTGCCTCTGCCTCTGCCTCTGCCTCCCTAGTGCTGAGATTAGAGGTGTGCGCCACCATTGCCTGGCTTTTTTGTTTTGTTTGTTTGAGACAAGTTTGAGCTTTGGGCTATTCACATAGTTCCTGCTTCAGCCTCCTACAAAACCATTCTGAGACATATTATAAACCTATGATGTATAGTCTTAGATGAATTGTTCAGAATAGCTAGGACTCACATTCTAGACAAGGTGGCGAAATAACGTAATTTATCATCATACAGTTCTAGAGACTAGATCTCTCAAATTAAGGTGTTATTGTTAGTGTTACCTTCTGAGGTAAGCGCTTATTCTAAGCATCTTTCTTTTGATTTTATTGTGTTTTCCTATTGTACAGGTCTATGACCATTCCCTCCTATAACATAGTCATTTCAGATGAATGCTCACCTTCATGACCACATTGCAACCCAATTATACCTTTGTAGATGTTGTTTTCAAATGTAGTCACACTTGGAGATGATAGGAAGTAAGACTTCAACATTTAAACATTTATTTATTTTTGTTTGTTTATTAGAAAGGCATGGGATTCAGAGAATTACTATTGCCCCAGAAGTAGAATAATTCTAAGCTTGTATCACAGATATTCTTGAGAAGAAACAGATTTTCAAACTGGAAATAAAACAAAACAAAACAAACAAACAAAAAAAAAACCTCTAGTGTGAACAGCCAAGAAAATATATTCACAAATCCTTCAATAAACTAGATCCAAGAAAAAAGGATTCATTGGCTATTACAGTGAAGCCAGTTTGGAGCAATAACTAACCTGTCACATGGGCTACAGATTTCCATAGAGCCCAGGAAAACATTTCACCAACTGCCCATAAAGATACCCCTCAGCTACGTACCAACAGCCTTGGTCCCTTTCCCACTATTTTGTATTAGTGTTTTCACTGCTGAAGATTCTGTGTCTTGTTTCAGGTTCAGACCTACCCATTACTTCCTTCATAAACATATTTAGGCATGCCTCCTAGCATCTCAATTCCATACTCCATAAGAATGCCTATGCTCCAGGAGAAGCCATATCACAATTCCATGTAAATTTAGTGTTACCCCAGGACCCTAAGTCTCTTTTTTAACTATCAATGAAATCAAGGTGAAATACACAAAAAGCAAGACAAACCAAGAGAAAAAAGGGTCCCAAGAGCAGATGAAAATGTAAGAGACACACCACGCCTAATGTTAGGCGTCACACAAAAACACCAAGCTAGCAACCATAACATGCATTCTTGTAGAGGACCTATTGCAGACCCATGCAGGTTCTGTGATTGCTGCTTCAGTGGCTGTGAGCCCTGCTTAGTTAGAGCACCAGGAGAACATGGCTCACTGTACTTCATTTTCAAGCTGGAAGTACTGACATTTTCTCTGGCTAGACCATTCCCTAGAGACTTCCCAAGTGAGTCAGTGTGAATTAGAGCTTTTTTTTTTTTTTTCAGCTTAGAAACAGAAAATTTTATTTTATTATATTTTTTGTACTTGAATTTTTTTATTTTTATTTTTTCAACTTCATTTTTTAATTTTTTTCTCTCCTTTTTAAAAAATTTATTATATTTGTGTTTTAATTCCACACATCAGCCATGGGTTTCCCCGTCATCCCCCCTCCCGCCCCTGCTCCCGCCTTCCCCCCAGCCCCTCCCTTCCATTCCCATCTCCTCCAGGGCCAAGACTCCCCTGGGGATTCATTTAAACCTGGTGGAGTCAGTACAGGCAGGTCCAGTCCCCTCCTTCCAGGCTGAGCAATGTGTCCCTGTGTAAGCCCAAGGTTCCAAACAGCCAGCTCATGCACTAAGGACAGGTCCTGGTCCCACTGCCTGGGTGCCTCCCAAACAGTTCAAGCTATTCAATTGTCTCACTTATCCAGAGGGCCTGTTCTAGCTGGGAGCTCCGCATCCTTTGGTTCATAATTCATGTGCTTCCATTTTTTTGGCTATTTGTCCCTGTGCTTTTCCAATCTTTGTCTCAACAATTCACACTCTTACAGTCCCTCCTCTTTCTCGACAATTGGACTCCTGGAGCTCCACCTGGGGCCTGGCTGAGGATCTCTGCATCCACTTCCATCAGTTATTGGATATGAGTTCTAGCATGTCCATTAGGGTATTTGGCCATCTGATCATGATACTAGGTCAGATCAGGCTTTCTCTAGACCATTGCCAGCAGTCTGCAGAGGATGTATCATTGTGGATTTCTGGGGACCTCTCCTGCACTCTGCCTCTTCCTGTTCTCATGTGGTCTTCATTTATCATGGTCTGTTATTCCTCGTTCTCCCTTTCTGTTCTTGATCCAGCTGGGATCTCCTGCTCCCTTAAGCTTTCTTTCCTTCGAACCATGCCCTTCATTACTCCCACTGTCGTCCAGGTTGTTTATGTAGATCTCATCCATTTCTCTGTCATTGGGTGATCCCTGTGTCTTTCCTAGGGTCCCGTTTTCTAGGTAGCCTCCCTGGAGTTGTATAGCAGTCTAGTCATCTTTGTTTTACATCTAGTATCCTACTCTGAGTGAGGAAATACCATGTTCATCCTTCTGAGTCTGGGTTACCTCACTCAGGATGATTTTTTCTAGATCCATCCATTTGCCTGCAAACCTCATGATGTCATTGTTTTTCTCTGCTGAGTAGTACTCCATTGTGTATATGTCCCATATTCTCTTTATCCATTCTTCAGTTGAAGGGCATCTAGCTTGTTTCCAGGTTCTGGCTATTACAAACAATGCTGATATGAACATAGCTGAGCAAATGCCCTTGTGGTATGATTGAGCATTCCTTGGGTATATGCCCAAGAATGCTACAGCTGGGTCTTGGGGGAGATGGATTCCCAATTTTCTAAGGAAGCACCATATTGATTTCCAAAGTTTCTGTACAAGCTTGCATTCCCACCACAGTGGAGGAGAGTTCCTCTTGCTCCACATCCTCTCCAGTATAAGCTGTCTTCTGTGTTTTTGATCTTAGCCATTCTGACAGGTGTAGGTTGGTATCTCAGAGTCGTTTTGATTTGCATTTCCTGGATAATTAGGGATGTTGAGCAATTCCTTAAATGTCTTTCAGCCATTTGAGCTTCCTCTGTTGAGAATTCTGTTTAGTTCTATAGTCAATTTCTTGATTGGACTGTTGGGCATTTTGATGTCTAATTTCTTGATTTCTTTACATATTCTGGATATCAACCCTTTGTCAGATGTGGGGTTGGTGAAGACCTTTTCCCATTCTGTAGGCTGTCGCTTTGTCTTGTTGACCCTCTCCTTTGTTCCACAAAAGCTTCTCAGTTTCAATAGGTCCCATTGATTGATTGTTTCCCTCAGTGTCTGTGCTACTGGTGTTATATTTAGAAAGTGATCTTGGTGCCAATGTGTTCAAGACTACTTCCTACTTTCTCTTCTGTCAGGTTCAGAGTAACTGGATTTATGTTGAGGTCTTTGATCCACTTGGACTTTAGTTTTTCAAAAATAAATGAGCATTGGTATTGTTTTTTCTGACGTTACTTGTAGTATTGAGTTTTGTTCTTTGTTAAACGATTGTCATCCATTTCCAATATTAAAACATTGGTTATAGACATATCTATAATTAATATTCTAATGTTTATGATTGTTTTGGAATTTTAGAATAGCTAGAAAATCCTCCTTTGTAATGGATGCAGTCATCCTGTCTTAGGATGGAGGGAAATAAAAATAATGGGCACTCTTTCAGGAACATGCAAAGCTACTGAGAAACTCAGCAACTAGCCTGACCTATGAAGTCCTCTGTAGAGTAGGACAGTGCTGGTTGAATTTGACCCCATGGGTAGTGGAGGTCTAGAATGAGATCAGACTTGGCTGTAACTCTGATGTAATGCCCCATGGGGAGGCTGGAGCTCCTTTGGGCTTTTAGGTTTGGAGCCTGTTCTAAATGCTACTGTAATATGCAGTAACCATAAGTGTGATGCTTATCTTTATTCTAAAGGGACAAAAATTATATGTTTAAAAACAATCCATTTTTTACAAGGTAAGCCAAAAATCAAGTATAATTTCCCTGAAGATCTTCCCTCTGCATCCTGTGTCCCCTGTAACATTTTTGAGGGTTTGTGAGAAGTTTTATGTGAGATCTCTGCTTCAGTAAATAGAGGCATGTTGTAGAACTGATTCATATCTCTAACAAGCCATTCTTGAACCTCTGGAATGCTTATTTGGGGAGCCTCCAGTAAATAGCTTTTTAATTCCCAAAAAGAAGATCAAAGTCTTCTGGAAGCCTGCAGAAGTAGCAGTACTCTGACTTTTGAGAACTTGTGTCTACTACTTGTCCTGGCCTTACCTACATTTGGTTTAGAAATCACCATGTGGACAAATTTTGGCCATGGAGAAATGAAAGTGAGGTTAGATGGAGCCTTTTAGGAAACCTTTTCCTCACACTCAGTGTAGAATGACACACCAGTCCCTAACTATTTTCCTCCCCTACCTTCCCATCTGCCCTAGCCAATACACAAGAGAAAATGGGATTCTTTGTTTTTCCTAAGTCTTCTTTTTAATGTAAGTGAAACAAGACTAAGAATAAAGTTTATCTACTCTTATATCCTCCCAACTACTGATTTTTAGTAAAGTCTATTTTTCCTGAAATCCAGAAAATTAGATTGTTGATGCCTAAAATTAAAAATACACAAAATAATATAATTTAATACCATCAGTTTCAATTATTAGCAAAGTGAAAATGTTATTATATTATCTATAATATTAGTATAATATAAACTATACTATTTTAGTCTGAAATATAAAGTATAAAATCAAATCCAAAGGTATAAACTAAGTTTTAAGAACTATAGTCATGCTTAATTATTGAAGCTAATAAAGGCAAACATGATAACATGCAGGCAAACTTTGTAACCTGATATAATGCCATTTTAGCTTATGTAGAGAAGTGTAATAAGCATGATAAGCAAAGGGTTCTACATGCTTTATGATCTTAACAGTGAAGCTGTATTTAAGCTTTTTTTTTTTTTTGGATGTGTTGTAAATTTTACATGAGTCTAGACCCATTCAGGCAGGACCGCAATGTTGAGCCACATCACCAACTCAGATACACCTTCCCTGACATCTATCTCTCCAGTTCCTCTGAGCACTGCTCTTGTTATAATGATTCTCTGTAGTTAGAGTTTTCCTGCCTGGCCCAGTCAGGACAAATCTTTCTTACCTGCCAGTCCCACAGTTGCTCAGACCCAACCAAGAAAGCACACAGAAACTTACATTGTTTAGAAACTGTATGGCCGTGGCAGGCTTCTTGTTATCTGCTTCTTCTATCTTAAATTAACCCATTTCTGTTAGTCTATACTTTGCCACATGGCTTGTGGCTTACCAGTGTCTTTACATGTTGCTTTTCATGGCGGCGGCTGGCGGTGTCTCTCTCCAACCTTCTGCTTCCCCAAATTCTCTTCTCTCTTGTCCCGCCTATACTTCCTGCCTGGCCACTGGCCAATCAGAACTTTATTTACACAGAGCGATATCCATAGCACTTCCCCTTTTCTTTTTTTTTAAGGAAGGTTTTAACTTTTACATAGTACAATTACATACAACAAAACAATTATCAAGCCAGAATTATAGTTACAATATTAAAGAAGATATCCTATCTATCTTATATTTGTGAGTCTAAGGTTTTATATCTAACTTATCTTGTATCATAACTGAGGAAATTATAACTATCTAGTCTTCAACCACATCAAAGACCTCAGAAGGATATAATATTACCTGAGAACCGGGAGAAGGATGCAAGCATTTTTCAGGAGTCTTGCAAGAGTAGACAGAGACAGCTGGCAGCCTGGACAGTCACCAAATGTTCCTTTGTAAAGTTGAGGCAATTGTCTTCAGCCTACAGGGCTAGAGTCTCTCGGTCACTTCTCTCAGTGTCCTGTAGAATGTCTGGCATTTTCCTCTGTGAAGCAGGAACCTGAAGGACCATTTTGTCAAGCAAAGTTTAGTGGTCACCTTTCTATGGGTCCTGCATGTCCAGTCGATCAAGCAGTCCAGGCAAGAACAGTTTCTTGCCCAAATGGCTATTTTTGCCAAGGTGAAGATAAACTCCATATGAAGTGTCTTCAATGCCCATCCTCGTCTCTGAAGTAAACTGGTGTTGCCAGGAGCAGACATGTCTCACTGTCCAGAAAGTCTAAATTTTAAAAATATTTTAAATGCCATATTCTGAAGGTCTTTGAAGTATTTGAAGATTACCTATCTATCTGAAATATCTCTATGTATACCTAGAAGACTTAACTAACATGGCTATGAGTATGATTATCACAGATGATTAATTATTAATCTATTTTTAATTATCCATTACAATTTTAAATGAGCTATACAAACACAATACCTTAAACACAAGTAGAAATATATACATAGTATAACAAAATTAACTTTAAGTTTGTATCAATAGACTAAAATCTATACCAATGTAAAACATTTTAAATGAGTTGTTGTTCTTTAGATGTAAGTTCATTAATCTACCCTTTTATCCTATCCTATCTATATCATATCCCCTTTTTATCTTTAGAAAGAGATTGCATTTATAATCAACCTGTTTTAAATAAAATAGTGGCTTTTCTCTGTCCCACATCAGAGGGCTCTTCTGATTTGGGACACAAGAAACACTTAACATTTTTTTTTAACAATATGTCTGGGTTTAGAGAAGAAATGAGCCAATTCCATCTCCAAAGCCAGCTTGATAATTTTGGGAATGTGGGCGTAGTTTTTCTTACTACTTCCTGCTGTAGGGGGGCGCTGTATCTTATGGGGATACAAAGAAATTTTAGGATTATGGAGTAGTCCATTAGGGTGAACCTCTGAGCCAGTTGCCTTGAAACCATTCTGGATGTCGGATCATCTGGGCCATGGTGTCATTGGAGATCTTTCAGGTGGTCTTGGCTAATCAAACCTGATGTATCTTAATCTGGAACAAATCCACAGCATCTGGCTTTCTGTGGAAACAAAAGCAGAGACTCCTTTCCAAAGCAACATATCCTTATATCCAAATTTTGAAGTCAATGTACCTTTAAAATTTACATATTTGTTTAACTCAACAGCTTTTACGGTCAAATCTTTTTTTGCAGTTAAAAATCCCAAAGACAAGACAAACCAGATTCTATGTGTAATATCCATTTTTGTAAGACTGAAACGCCACTGTGGCTGCTGGCTCTGCCCACCTCAGCTTCCCAACATGGCGGTGGTACAGTTTACCGCCAGCTCTGTGTCTGAAGCCACGTGTACCATCAACTATCAGAAGCAGTTCTATTAAAGCAGCACATAGCCCAGAAATCTTTTTTTTTTTTTTTTTTTTTTTTTAATCTAGCAAAGGCTAAATCCACCACGCAGCAGAGTAAAGTGTCACTTATAGATTCCTCATTCCCGCCACACTGCAGGTCAGACACACACGCCAGGAACCCAGCATAGTAGCTTAAACTGGCAGGCTGCTGCTAACTTGAGAGAGACAACTAGGAAGCTGATTTTAGCTCCATCGTAGAATCTTTTTTCTCAGGTTTTAGGTGGAAATTCTTGCCAATACGTTGGGCGCCATTTGTAGTTAGAGTTTTCCTGCCTGGCCCAGTCAGGACAAATCTCTCTTACCCGCCAGTCCCACAGTTGCTCAGACCCAACCAAGAAAGCACACAGAAACTTACATTGTTTAGAAACTGTATGGCCGTGGCAGGCTTCTTGTTATCTGCTTCTTCTATCTTAAATTAACCCATTTCTGTTAGTCTATACTTTGCCACATGGCTTGTGGCTTACCAGTGTCTTTACATGTTGCTTTTCATGGCGGCGGCTGGCGGTGTCTCTCTCCAACCTTCTGCTTCCCCAAATTCTCTTCTCTCTTGTCCCGCCTATACTTCCTGCCTGGCCACTGGCCAATCAACTTTATTTACACAGAGCGATATCCACAGCAATTCTCACCACTGAAGAAACAATAAGGAAATACTAATTAATTTTAGGAACAATACTCAAATGATTATTAAACCATACAATAATGATATTTGTTGTTGCATGTCAATGATAACTTGAAAGGACAATTTTGTTAGCATAAATGAGATTATATTTCTGTCTAATATTTTAAAAAGTAAATAAAAACAATACAAGAAATAACTCAGTGGACATAATGCTTTTGCTTTTGAGTAAATAAAGGAATGGTTCAAAGTCTAAAGTGAATCAGGATATCAAAATAAAGTTGTCATATTGATAAGACTTGGTAGGTCCAGGGGAAAAAATGTTAGGTAAAAATGCCTTAGAAAAGAAACTTTCAAAGATAAGTTTCTTCTGAAATTGCAGTACTTCCCTATTCCTAAATGGTCACATTGAAAACGTCCTTCCCCTGGGTTGTGTGGAGGTTTAGATGCAAACGAGAAGACCACATTAAGTAACAAATTGTATTGTAAACACTGTCTATTGAAAATTTAGTAAATTAAACCTCTGAGAACATCTTAACTTTTTAATCATTTTTGATATTGCCAAAAATGCTTTAAATATTATTGAAAAACTTTTGTAAGGATTAATGAAAACCATTGAAAAAAACCTAGTCAAAATAAGTTGTTCAACCACTCAAGGAATGTAGATTTTCCATGCCTGGATATTAGTCTTAATAAAGATCAATAGTATCTACAATGTTATAAGCATATGATGTGAGTCATCAACTGTTGTTAATCTTCTGGAACAAAGACCTTATATAAGAAGAATGATTAAAAGTGCAGATGAGAACACGTGAAACATACTAAAACTAATTTTAGAAGATTGATGCAATGAGACTCTGATGACCATGAAGCCCACATAGGGATGAATAGGAGAAAGAGGGGGAGGGTAATAGATCCCGATGTGGGGTAGGAAAGCAGAGGTGGGCAGGATGAGAACTGTGTATTTACTAATCTGGTCAGGGAAGCAGCATAGCATTGAATAGGAGATTGAGAAAGGGAGGGGGAGAGAGGAAGGGAAGAAAAAGGAAGACAGCAAGACTGAAGATCAAGGAGACAGGAGAGAGGGGAGAAAGAGAGGAGAGGGAACAATTATACCTAATATAATGACCAGAGAGCTAGAATGAGATGAATAGACCAAGAGAGACTGCTAGACAGGTTGAGTGAGAAGGGAGAGAAAAGTATGGCGGGGGGAGACAGAGAGAGGAGAGACTGGAGAGAGAGAGAGAGATTATGAAGAGAAAGGAGGAAGGACTAAGAGAAGTGAAAGAGAGGAGATGGGGGGGGGACAAGAGAGAAAATACAATAGAGGGTGATTACCAAATTCTAGTTTATAATTAACAGAACTATGTGAGGGATTATAAATGTAAATATTATATGTCCACAAAATGGAGGAGAAAATAGAAGCAGTTCTTTTTAGCTATGTTCAGATCAAGAACATACATGAGCTTGATGCTTAGGACAAGTGATGTGAAGTTTGAACGTATGACAACAAAGTGAAAAGAGATTCATCCTTTGCTTCTCAGTCAAGGTCAGTGAGCTACAGCTGGTAGGAAGGATTTCTTCCCCAAGAATTCTAAGCTAAGTGAGCAATGTGAGGGACTATTTCCCCACTTCAATATTTAGCTCCCACAGATGTAAAGCTGAACTTACGACAATATTCTTTAAATTGTTTACACAATAGGAATAGAAGAAACGTTACCAAACTCCTTTTATGAGGCTACAGTTACTCTGCTTCCCAAGCCAAACAAAGATACAACAAAGAAAGAGAACTACAGACCAATCTCCCTCATGAACATTGATGCAACAAAACTCAACAAAATATTGGCAAACAGACTCCAAGAACACATCAAAAAAATTATCCACCATGATAAAGTAGGCTTCATCCCAGAGATGCAAGGTAGGTTCAGCATACAAAAATCTGTCAATGTAATACACCATATAAACAAACTGAAAGAAAAACCACATGATCATTTCATCAGATGCTGAAAATGCCTTTTCAAAATCCAACAGTCCTTGGAGAGATCAGGAATACAGGGAACATACCTAAACTTAATAATGGCAATTTACTGCAAGCCAATAGCCAACGTCAAATTAAATGGAGAGAAACTCAAAACAGTTCCCTAAAATCAGTAACAAGACAAGGCTGTCCTCTCTCTCTCCATATCTATTCAATATAGTACTTGAAGTTCTAGCTAGAGCAATAAGACAACAAAAGGAGATCAAGGGGATACAAATTGGAAAGGAAGTAGTCAAACTTTCACTATTTGTAGATGGTATGATAGTATATATAAGTGACCCCAAAAATTTGACCAAGGAACTCCTACAGCTTATCTCAGAACAAAAGGAAGAATGTAGACATTGGAGACAAGCCAGAGGGGCATATTTTCAAAAGCTAAATACTTAGAAGATCTCCATCGTCTCATGATCCTGATGATCAAATAGGTTTGAGCCTTCTGAACAGTGAGACTTCTAGGAGTCATTTTTTTAAACTAAGTGAATGCTATGGAAAGTCAACCTTATTTTGTGTTTTAGTAGAATATTCAGGGAACACAGCCCATGTTCAATCGCACCCACCGCAAGCCTTTGAAAAACTTCATGTGAAGGTATTGTATGAACAAGTTAGAGGAAAAGGAAACCGTGGTCCTAATGCAACATAACTGTTGACATGCACAATCTCCATCAATCTGTTAGTGGGCAGATGCTAACTAGAACAGAGGTCTATAGTGAACATGTGAAAGAATCTGAGTTTGATATATTTATCCATGATTTTGGATGGAAAAATTAAGAAAACCTGGCTATCAGATTTAAGGATGATACAAAGGTGAGATGAATTCTCAATACATTTTTCATTCAAGTGTGTATCAATGGGAAGGCAGAACAAAGCAAGGGGAAACAACATGCAGTGACCTCTTCCATCTTCATTTCCGTGTTTATGTATCGGACCACTGTTAAATAAAAAGCAAGTGCTCCATTACCAAAAGGTAGAAGTAAGATGTGTAATTGCTTTAGAATTTTAGGAGAGAAGATGTTATAACAAATAATTAAAATCATGCCATAAGTACTAACATGCTATAAACCTATTCAATGTGTTGAGTAATTTAATATTTATTATCTGCTGGGTGAAGCAAGTAAGTAGATATTTCTTTTTTTTTATTAAGAAAAATTTTCACTCATTTTACATACCAATCAAAGATGCCCCTCTTCCTTCCTCCTGCTCCCCCAGCCTCCCCCCAACCCATCCCTACTTTCCCCCTACACATAATAAGGCAAGGCCTCCCATGGGGAGGCACATCCAGTAGAGGCAAGTTCAAGCCCTTCCCCCTGCCTCAAGGCTGCAGGAGCTGTCCCATCATAGGTAGGGAGCTCCAAAAAATCCCCTCTTGCACCAGGGTGGATTCTGAGTCTACCGCCAGGGGGTGCCCCAAGCAGATCAAGCTACACAACTGTCTACCCATGCAGAGGGTCTAGTCCAGTCCCATTCAGGCTCCACACCCATATATCCAACTATCATGAGTTCCCACTAGTTTGGTTTGTTCATCTCTGCAGGATTCCCCATCATGATCTTCATGCACTTGCTCATAGAATCCCTTTTCTCTCTCTTTGACTGGACTCCTAGAGCTTTGCTTGGTGTTTGGCTGTGGACCTCTGCATCTGCTTCTATCAGTCATTGGAGAGAAGCTCTGTGATGACAGTTAGGGTATTCCCTGGTCTGATCACTGGGGTAAGCCAGTTCAGTTCAGACACCCACTCCACTATTTCTAGTAGTCCAAGGTGGGGTCATTCTTGGGGATTCCTGGCAACTTCCCTAGCACCGGGTTTCTCCCTATCCCCATGATGTCTCCCTCTATCATGGTATCTCTTTCATTGCTTTCCCATTCCATCCCTGTTCCAGCTTGACCATCTGTTTCCCCTACCCTCCATTTCCCACCACTTGTCCGCAATTTACTCATGGAGATCTCATCTATTTCCCCTTCCCAGGGCGATCCATGTATCCCTCTTTGGGTCTTCCTTGTCAGCTAGCTTCTCTGGAGTTGTGGGTTGTAGTCTGCTTATTCTTTGCTTTACATCTAGTATCCACTTATGAGTGGGTACATACTATGTTTGTCCTTTGAGTCTGTTTGTACCAGGTTCTAACCATACCTTTCAAAAGAATGTGGTTACAGATGAAAATCACAAAATATCCAAAGAAAGAGACGTGCTGAATAAAGTCCCTCTGATCCCTGAGGAAAAAAAATCCACATGCTGAAGTTTACTGTGGATATATTTGTTTCCTTTATAAAACATTCCTTAATCTTAATTGGTCTTTATAAAGTGACACACTAATATGATGTTTCATAATTTGACTTCTTTTCTTCTTCCACTCCCTTGTATTTTTGTGTGTACATATTTCAGAAGTAAATTTTAAACTAATATTAATAGATCAAACTTATGATTGCAAAACCAGTGACATAGTATTGCTTTAATTCAAATATTTTAAGGGTTTATTAAATGGAAGCCCTACCTACTTAAGTGCAATTTCCATTTAAATTTGAAATTTTTGTAAATATAATCATTTACTTGTCTTTATAATGATGATGGAAGTATGTGCAGGTATTAACTTTCAACTAACTGAATTTTGCTCTATTTAAAATACATGGATCAGCCATTAATTACTGTTTAATTTATTTTGGAAATATATTTCTTATTTAGTTTTATAATACTTTCATTGTAATGATGGTAGCATTGAATTTCACAAAATTGGTTGCTCATTACATTTAGCATGTATATCAAAGTCTGAAGCAACCAACTTTACCCCAGCAAGGTGTGCATTCATTTTAATCAGTGGCTAGTTAGCACACATTGCTAGTTGTATTGCAGGTGAAGGAGAGGTCATGGCTTTTATCCTGATGCAAGCCAGCAAGTTTCGCTTTGTTATGTGGCACAGGACACACCCCTCACCCCAGCCAGCTGGCTGGCAAATGTGTGCAGTTGGTGACAAGGAGAGTTTGGTGAGACTGTGTAGATGGATTGGTGCAAATTCATCACCATAGCTAGGAAAATAACCCTGAGCAAATGCCTTCCTAATGGACAACACATGCTTGTTTATATTCAATTGAATTGTAGATGTATAGTTTGTCATTAATCTTACTTATAGCAAGTCCCACCTTTATTTCATAGATGAAATACCTTCTCTCTGTTAAAATTTGTTAGCTTAAATTTTTATAATTGTATTTGATAAATGTTTCACATTTTCTTCTCGTGCAGTATGATGCTTTAGGTTTAAATTTTCAGAGCTTTGTAGATCATTTAGTTTTTGAGAAAGGAGACGGACAAAAATCACATGAGCAGAGATGATTTTGATGAGAATAAATCAGACTGTGCTGAATATTAATCATGAAAAAATGTTAAATCAAGCACATAATCTCTGGCTAGTGCCATTCAGACATCTCCTCTTTGCATCTATTAGTATGATTTGGGTTAAAGAGTAAATTTAGTATTGTCTTGATATTTGGAAGTCTGTGTGCCTTAACCAGCACAAATTAAATTATGCTATTCACCACTCTCAAAAAGGGCGCTTAATAATGTTGAGTAAGCTTTCAAACTCAGTTTACTTCAGCACACACTAATTACTCCCATCTAATCATGCTGTATCATGTAATTAATAAGAACATAGCTAAGATTCACTTTTAATTTTTCCCTCTTTCTGTGGACTATCATACAAAAGAGCATTACTGATACTTAAAACCACAACTTAACAAACTAAGTCTAACTTTTGTGCTAAATAAAATGTGAATTTTATTTGGTCACTTCAGATATTTTATACAAAGTGATTTTGGCGTAAACCATGCTTTCTGTTTTTAAAATGATGACTTTAATTTAATACAGCAGCAACCGATTTTGTTTTTTGGTCCTAACTAATAATCATATATGAAAATCTTAGTTTCAGAACAGTCAGACTATAAAGTATACACTGTGAATTTCTGGTGAATTCAAAATGGTGATTTTGAACCTATTCAGGATTTTGACTTTAATACCAAATATAAAATATAACTACTGCAGCCCGGGAACTACCATTGGTAAGGAAGTCTGAGAGCCAAGGAATATATAATTATCTGGGCTTTTCAGAAATTAAACCTCTGCAGTTTTCATTGTATGATTTTTTTATATTGAAATGACTTCTGTGTTTAGAGAAGATTAATCTCCTTGGATCTCTAAAAGACCATTTTCAAGCCACTAGGGTCCAACAATAGCCCTTTACTGAGATCTTTCAAGTTGTTTCAATCAAATTTTACAATAAGCTATAGCTCAGTACAATTGATAACAACCATAATGTCTATTTCATTTTTTAAAAGTAGTTCCATAATTTCTCTGTGGAAAGAACTTACTATGTCTCATACTTAAATACACACACACACACACACACACACACACACACACACACACACAGAGAGAGAGAGAGAGAGAGAGAGAGAGAGAGAGAGAAAGAGAGAATCTATTTTTGTGATATATAGTTATTTGACATACCCTACAAACTAGAGTAAGATACTGATTTCCTGAGATTTTTTTAAAAAAAAATTATGTACATGCTGCCAATCATTTCTCCTGAAATTCTTATTTTTATGAGTTTTTTGGCTTTTTTACAATCTATGAGCTTTTTTTTTCCAGAACGCAGACCCAGTGACAATATGCTCATTTAAAAATCAAATTACTTTCACCTGTTTAAATGAGTGACATAACTACATGCCAGAAAGCCAGTGCAAACTGCCCTGGGAAGTAGTTGAACTCTTGAACACAGAGGGCACGTAAGGTGTCCTTTTTGTCTCCCGAGGTGTTTATGCGCTGTTAGAAATCTGTGTGGATTTGGTCTATAGCCATAGCTTGTGACTAAATGACTGCATGATTTGAAGCTACTAAGCAGTAATAAGGCTTGGTAATAGCCGTTTGAGGATGATTTCAAAATCTTCATGCCTAATCTCATTAGAATACCTATGGGTACAAATGTTATTTTTCCCCAGTGTGTTCTAAACAGAGTAAACGATGGATCATAATTAATGTACTCAAAAGCACATTTGCCTTTGTTTTTATTTTAAATGCATAGCTAGTTTAAACCTAACATTCATATTTTTCTTTTCTTTTTGTTTTTATAGTGTATTCTTTTTCATCTCCTAAATTACCTGCACACACACACACACACACACACACACATACACACACACACACACCATATATATGTAAATATGCACAAATACATATGTTGAAAAAAAAGAGGAGAGGGAAGGAAGATGGGAGGAAGAGAGGAAGAGGAGAAAGGAGGAAGAGAGAAAGAAAGAGAGAGGGAGGTTTGTCAGCAAACTCCACCAGTTTTAAACAAATCAACAAAGCAAAACAGGGCAAAATGTTCCCACTTTTTCCAAACCCTGGAAGCACACATTGTTGTTTGTTTACAGAGGTAGTGGGATCAGCCTATGAAATTCCCCAGCAGCAGTAGTGCTACATTTTCAGCTGATAGACTTTTAAGCTGTCACATCCTTATTTTCTTTTCCTGGCAACAATTATTGCGTCATGAAATGAAGATAATTGTAATTTTGTTTTGTCTCAGATGCCATTTATAAGATATGTTATACATATTATTACCTCTCATTCCTATTAGATTATTTTTTTAGTAAAATTAGAGTTTAGTTGATTCAGGGACATTATACTACTGCCTCTAAAGATTATTAGCATTCTGTTAAGATTGGATATTAAGGAATTCAAATGACCAGGCCCTTTATTAGAATAGAGAAACAAATTCACTTAAGTATTTTGATTTTTTTCCCTTTTCCCAACATGTATAGTTTGTTCAGAAACTAACTTGCAATCTGTGTGCTTATGTGTCTCTGCTGTTACATCTGAAGAGATATGTAAAAATAATGGGATCTGAAAGCATGCTTCAGAAGTTTTAGATTGTGTGCCTTTGGGAGCCAGAGCAACTCCAAGAATGTATGTAGTAGATTTGCTTTCCAGCCACAATTTAGGCAATGAATGAGATCAACACAAACCTGATGGTTTCAGGTCTGTTATGAATCTGTTTGAGTTCAATTGTTTTCAAACAGTGTGCACCGTTACAATAAAAGAAAATGCTCTCCTGACTAAACGTGATCCTTAGACAACAGGTCGAGGCTTCCTCATATCCTAAACTTTCTGTACATCTTGCCAAATGATTCTCAAACATGGTGCCTCTCATCTGACACCCTTGCTCCCAAGAGCTTACCAGGCTCTGTCAGTATAAGTAGATTGCAAATGTCCCAACTGGAAAAATAGAGCTGTCAACTACAAAACAACCCAAAGGGATCTTACAACTAGTCCATAAAAGAACCTACATGAGTGTTTCTGTTCTGTCTCAAGCCTCCACGCTATTGAATGCCGATCTCCAGAAGTCTAGATGATTCTGTCTCCTAGTCTTTGATGCTCACTGCTTGATACTCACTTTAGTAATGATTTAATTCCTTTGCTCTCAAGTTAGGTTTTTCCCCCTAAAATTGTAAAACATCACCCATTCTCATAAAGACAAAAAGCAGTATTATCCAATTGACTAGCATATGTAAGTACATAGTATGATGTGATAGATTTTTGATTTAGCATTTTTTTCCTGAAAATTTTCTAGTTCTCTTAAAAAATTAAGTGTTACATAGAAATTAGTGACATAGACACATTTGTTTGGGCCCAAGGCAAGTACTACTTTAGTTTTCCTAATAGTTGAGACATCTGTCTCATTTTAAAAGATGAAAGGCATGCTAAATTATTTTCCTTAATTTTTAATTATTGTTTTTGTTGCAATGATACCCTCACCAGTCTGAAGTGACTTATGAAACCTATTTTGTTTACAGTATAAATTCCTAATTGAGCTAAATTATACACATTGGTTGGTCCTCCATGACATATAAAATTGAACACAAAATCGGATGTTTCATAAAGAACACTGAGAATACTATCTGACAACTTTATTTTTAAATCTCATGACTCACGGCTGAAGATAGAACTCATTAGCAGAGCATTTGCTTAGCGTGTACAAGGTTCTGGGTTCAGTTCTCAGCACTTCAAAAAGAAAGAGAACAGCTTCCCCTCTGGTATATATATATGGCTCTATTCCCAAGGAAGTTGCTCATGACCATAGTTCTGGGACACAGCAGTGAATGAGTCTCTGTGCCAACATTTGAATACTTACCTACTTTGGTATAAGAAACCACCTCAAAATGTTCAGAGCTAAAAAGCATCTGTCTGCCCAGAAAGTCTTTAGCTGCTAGACTGAAATTGAAGGATCCTGTCACCTGAAGTTGGGAGATGGATTCACTTAGAATCACTCTCAAGGTGTGCATCTTTGCTCTGAATGCCGATGGAGGCTTAGTGATGGCTAGCCATGCTCCTGGGTTCCATCTCCATTGGCTTCTCAGACTTCCTCAAAACTTGGAAACAAGTTGCTCCCATTTCTCCCATGTTCCTGGAAGGAGGGAAGCTGTAAAACTTTTAAAGTCTACAAATTTCACTTCTGTCTCTTGCCCTCTTTTTTTTTTTTTTTTGACTTTCAAGTAGGTAAACAGTCCTTGATTAAGAGAATTACACTGCATCTCACAGTAAGATGAGTATTTGGCAATTTATGACTATCTTTATTTGGCAATTTATGACTATCTTTACTTTATCAACAAGGGGTGTACTTTGGTATTAATGGTCATGTCCATACAGAGATAATTCACAAAACAAAAATCTTACAGAACCCAGTTGAAGCAGGATTTCCTATTATAACTGTTTAAAGCATGTCTTCTGGCACCTGAAGTGTTACTGTTCCTGTGAGTGAGTTGATTGATTGGACACTGCCAAAAAGAAAGAAAAATGAATTAGAATGCCCCAGAAAAAATGTATTAATGCTTTATATAGCATTTTTTTTCTGTAGAAAACTCCAAAATAAACAATAAGTAATATTTTGGATATTTTCATTAGTTCTTTGAGAGTTTCATACATTATGTTTTTACCAAACTCACTCCACCTCAATTCCTCTAAGATTGATGCCTCATTCTTACCTAACTAAGTTCTCAATCTTAGCAGAAAGCAAGCCAAGTTTGTGCTGCCCATATACTCTTAGTTTTGTGTGCATCCCATCAAGCAAGGTTAACCTACCAAAGGTCATACCCTTAAAGAGAACTGACTCTCTCCCTCTCTTAGCAGTTAGCAGTTGCCAATAGCTCCTCAGTTAGGGGTAAAGCTTCAAGTCATCTATGATTTCCATGCTGGGCTTTTGATCAGCTTCAGCTTGTGTAGGTCTTGTGCATACTGTGAATTCAACTACTGAATTTATGCATGCAACTACTCTGCTATGTCCCCAAACTTTGTTCTTTGTAGCCACCCACAGCCTCTGGATCTTACAATCTTTCCATCCTTTTTTAACAAGGACACCTGAGCCTTGGGAAGTGGGGTTATGATTTTGATGTTGGATTCAAAGCTGAGTATTCTGCATTCACTCATTCTTTGTGCCATGACAAGTTGGGGGTCACTGAGTTATTCACCATCTACTACAAACAGAAGCTTCTTTGATGAGTTTTGAGCTTTCTTATGTATGTGTGTATATCTATTTTAGGAAGTTTCTATTGTATTAAATTTCCTTACAGCTTTTTCAAAATGGCGTTGGTGTTAATTCTCTCTCCCCACATTCCCTCCTCTCTAGTCTTCCCGGCTTCTTTCTACCTTTAATAACTGTTACTCTAGATACTTAGCAGAAGGAAGTTTCTCTAATGATGGGTAGGAGCGGAAGTAGATACAAGCCCCCATTCCTAACCCAGAAGCTATCACTGATTGATAACTGCTCTCACAGAAAAGGTAGTTTTCTCCAACAGAAGTCTCATTCTGTACACAAACCACTCCTAAGGGCAGGCCCCATGACCAGCAGTCAATCACCAATATGAACTCGATGGGAATTTTTGAGTTCTTTTGCATTGCAATGCAGTGCCTTTTCACTTATTTTTTCTTACAAATCTTTTTGCTATATATTATAGCTTCCAATCTTATTTTTAGTTTATTTTTGGATGAGTTATGAGTGTTAGCACCTGTATGTGCTTTTTCTGCAGCTCTTTTTGTTTGTTTGTTTTACTATTTTGTCCCATTCTTGTTTGCTTCTATTTTATTGTATTTTTGAATGCCTGTGGATTTGGGTGGGTGGGGAGAAACTAGGAGGAGAAGAAAATGTAATTGGAATATATTGTACAAAAATTTCTCAGCAAAAAAATGTAGTAAAATAGAAGCTCAACAGAAGAGTTTTCCATCCTCTATCATTCCAATATATAAAAATGTTTACCTTCCCATTTTAGGTCCTTATTTTTGTTCTTTAAAGTATCATGTGCCTTGTGAAATTTTATTGTATCAATCATGCATTTACGTTACATTTCTAATTGGTCTATTTCTCTGGATAGTTCAACCATATTTATCTTTATAAAAATATACTCAAGGAATTTTATTGCCCTGCTCGTTTGTATCATAAACTTAAAAGAATATCTTTTGGTTCATAATTCATGTGTTTCCATTAGTTTGGCTATTTGTCCCTGTGCTTTTTTCAATCTTGGTCTCAACAATTCACACTCTTACAGTCCCTCCTCTTTAATGGAAACACATGAATTATGAACCAAAAGCTGTGGAACACCCACCTGGATCAGGCCCTCTGGATAAGTGAGCCAACTGGATAGCTTGAACTGTTTGGGAGGCACCCAGGCTGTGGAATCCAAACCTGTCCTTAGGGCATGAACTGGCTGTTTGGAGCCTGGCGCATATGCTGGGACACTTTGCTCAACCTGGAAGGAGGGGACTGGACCTGCCTGTACTGAATCTACCAGGTTGAGCTGAATCCCCAGGGGAGTCTTGGCCCTGGAGGAGATGGGAATGGAGGGAAGGCGGGTTGGGGGTGGGAGAGGGGAGGACAGGGGAACCCATGGCTGATATGTAAAATTAAAACACAAATATAATAATAATAATAATAATAATAATAATAATAATAATAATAATAAAGAATATCTTAGTGGAAAACATTCTATCAGCCTATATAAATGTTGTAAGTTTATTGCTCTTAAAAATAGCAGGCTTTCTGGATGCCATTACCTATGGTCAGACACCTTGCTCATCCCTGATGGAGTGGGGAGGGGCTTGGTCCTGCCTCAATTGATTGTACCAGGCTTAGCTGTCCCCCCACAGGAGAATTTACCCTGTTGAAGGAGGGGATAAAGGATGGCGGGAGTTATATAGGGGGGACAGGAGGAAGATTCGGGGGGGGTGTCTGTGGTTGGTATGTAAAAATGAATAAAAAATAATAATAAAACAAAGAAACAAACAGAAAAGTCAATTTAAAAAGGTTAATAAGACACTGCTTGGGACATGGCAATATACCCTGCAGTTTTGTTTGGGCTTCGCGTTTGTGATGCAGCCTGAGAACAGGCCGCCATATGCCTCTAGATTCTTAAAATTGGGTTATGGGGTTTATTATTTCTTTTTATCAATGATCTTCAGACCTTGCTCTCATCCAGAGCTGGACTCCAGCACCAGGGCAAATGCAGTCATTCATGGGAGTCTTTCAGTCCTGTTGTAGGGTTACCAAGTTGATTTCTTTGTGTTTTTCTGATAAAGGTGCTGTTTGTTACCCAGAGGATATCCATGGTTAAATTTGTAGTTGGTCTGTTTCTAGTCCTTCTCATGATTATACACAATGTATGAGTACCAATAAACAAAGATTTCCTCAGTGGGGAAAAATAGATTGATTACAATAAAACACCATTTAATATCCTGATTTAGTCTAGTTACAGTAAATCTATTAATTATCAAACTTTATCAAAATTTAAAGTATAGCAAAAAATCCTAGTGCATTTTCTATGGTTCCTGTTTTTTTGCTTTAGAAATACAATTAAGTTCCTTGTAAGTCTTGACTTTCCTCCTCACTTTTAACTTTTTTTTGTTCCCTTGTATTCTTCCTAGTATGTGTGCATACTGACCCTTTAGATGTCTTCTCATTAGGTGTTCTTGCATGGTTCATTAAAAGAGTCTTAGACGGAGAGAGATCACACAGAGCACCAAGGATGCAATGTCCAATCCCTCTCTGACAGAGGAGTCCTGCCCCAATGGCTTTAGGGGCATTGGCTTGTCATTCAGTTGGCTTTTGGCCAACAGAGAACAAATTAGTAGAGTGTACCTGTGTTGGCTCTGTTCCTAGCCTCGTTTATATAATTGATGTCTTGTGGCCTCATTATGAATCATTAGCATATCAATGTGATGCCTGAGCCTTGCAAAGTGCTGCTTGTTCTTAAGCATTAGTGATTTGCCATAGCATGTAAGACAAGAGAACCTGTGTGTTCTAACTGGATCAATGGCAATATCACTATGTGAATCAGAAGTTCAAATTCAGGCTCTTTGCCTTTGTGGCTAGAATAAGGGCTCTGTCTGCATTTCCATTAGACTATGTTTTTTATAAGATATGTTTTGTAAACAACAATATTTTGAATATGTTGTCCTTAATATTTTTCAGTTACCTCACATTCATTATTTTCATTTTCATTTTTTATGTTTAGTTTATCAATCTGTACCAGTAATCAAGAATAAATGTGTTACAAGTAAACTATTTTGTCTTGGTTATTTTTGTATTTTTAAGAAAAGTTTTTGCTAGGTGGTCCAGGGTGGTCTTGATCTCTTGATTCTACTGTCCCTCCCTCTGAGTTACTGAAATTTCAAACTTTTGCTATTATCCTTGGCTCTAACATATATTTTCAAGCCAAAGAAATAATATTTTGGTAGTATTTTCACTGTACTGAGTGAAATAATCTTGTGAATAATGATTGCCCATCACATCACTTGAAAGGAATATTCAGTTATTTTATTGTCAAACTGAGATGTAACTACTTAGTTAAGTTTCTGTTGCTGTGAAGGGACTTCATGGCCATGGCAACTCTTAAAAAGGAAAACATTTAATGGAGGCTTACTTACATTTCAGACATTTGTCCATCATCATCATGGTGTGACATAAAAATGGAAGCATGTGTTCGCAGTGCATTCAGCTTGGATCACAGGGGAGTCTTTGTAGGGACAGAGTTTCAGTGAAATAGTGAAAAGATTTGAAAAAACAGAAGGAAGACATTCTTGTCAGATGCTAGAAAATGCAAAGTATTTTAAGGTTTGAATACAGAAAATTTACCTATTATGCTCTAGTTCTTGGTAGAGTTTGCATTCATCAACAAATATCGAGGAAAATGTAAAAGTACTGTCTTAACAGAAACCTATTCTAGCAGTGTAGACTTATTCATTAACAAACATTAAAAATCCTTATCTTAGGCTATAGAACATTGCATTTGTTATTTGGAACAAAACATATGTTGTTTCTATACATAAAACATCTCTCTGTTTTCTGTCCCTCATCCCTCCCAAGAACACTATGTTGTTGGGAGCCTGCATACAGAAGGCAGAGTACTTCACTTCAAATTTAGCCACTTGCTGTGGGGTGGGAACTTGGTTAATGTAGTAGGTAGAAAAGAGACTCATCTTATGCCTCAGAAGCACCAAATAACATCATCTGGGTACAAGATGGTGGCTTCTAGTTAACAAGGTGTTCCTTATACTGTAGTATGTCCAATGTCTGAAAACTTTGACTCAAGAAGAACTACTGATTGTGGGGCAGGTGTGCTGGTAGCCCTCAGTGAGGAAGGATCAGATTTATTTTTACAACATTATTTGGAATGATTTGGGTGGAACTCAAAGACCTAGACATTCTGAGTCCCAACTCACACTCAATATACTGATGTCAGTTTTCACCATTGGTTCTTTTCTTCATGGCCCGCCTTTCTCATATTGTCCTTTGTCAGTAAGTAACCCCTTAGCTTCGGTACCCATATCGAAGAGATGAAATCCAGAGTTAGAGTCCCCCAAAAAAGGGCAGAATAGATAGAATTATTAAGGTCTTCTTTGTAGTGTGTAGCCATTCCAGCCTTGGCCTGGAAGTTCCAACCCCCACTGAGGCTTCTGTAATGGTCATGCCTACAAGGCGGGTCTGAGAGAAGATGCTGAAGCCCCAGGATCGAGAAGAGAGGCCTCTCTTGGTTCCAGGACCCTGGACACTGGAGGTAGACCAAGTAGAGTTCTCCAGAGAACACAGCCGGTCTGTGCCATACCTTTCCTAGACCCTGCAACCTATCCCTTCATTTGTAAGTTACCCCACAAAGTAAACCTCCCTTGTAACTACGTGGAGTGGCCTTAATAATTTCACTAATACTTCTTTGAAATTAATGTGGACCTAACATGGGAGGGGCATAAACAGCCAGTTCACATAGCCTGGCTGACTCTGTTGGCTTGCCTTCCTATTGTGATCCAAGCTAACACCTTCCCAAATTCTCATTCTGTCCAAAAATAAATAGAATTCTATCAGGGGCATACATTCTTCCTTTTGATGGCATATCCTGAATAGAGATTTCATCCCTAAGACGTGAGTCATTGGAAGCCTTGAAGAAAATATATACTCCTATTTACTTATTCAATTCATTTATTTATTTTGGATGACCTTGAGAAAACAGAAATGATGTTTCTATTTCTATGAGACACCATTGGAAAATATATGTAGGGAGTCAGTTTATAGTCTCTGCAGTAGTTTCTAACCTCCTACAGTTTTCTTAGTTATAAAATGCAATAAGGGATAATTCCTCCTTCACAGGGCTGTGGTGTGGATTAAAGGAACTACCTGTGAGAGTGCTTAGTACTATGTCTGGGCTGTAATCTTTTGTAGAGCATGAGACTCTTAATCTCAGGGTCGTAGGTTCGTACCCCACGTTGGGCGCCATTTGTAGTTAGAGTTTTCCTGCCCGGCCCAGTCAGGATAAATCTCTCTTACCCACTAGTACCAATCTTTTGTTATTATCCTTCCAGTAAAGAGACATGGGGTTCTTGGCATTTTGGGGCATGTCTCTAGACTATATGTTTCTCTACCCTGACAACTAATGCTCCCCTGAGAAGATACCTTTATAAGTGCACAGCATCATAAGGGATGCACCAAGATTGACTCTTATTTAATAGTCAATATTTTACTGTAAATATTTCCTATTGAATTAACAGGCAACAAATAGAAATCCTTTCAACAGGCTTATCACATGTCAAGTAGAAAACAACATGGAATATTTTTCTGCAATAGTCCCCCAAGAAGTACTAATAGAAATTATGTTTATACACCCTAACGGTCGTGCTGGAACTCTCATCCAATAACTGATGGAAGTGGATGCAGAGATCCTCATCCAGGCCCCAGGTGGAGCTCCAGGAGTCCAATTTTGGAGAAAGAGGAGGGACTGTAAAAGCATGAATTGTTGAGACCAAGATTGGAGAGGCACAGGGACAAATAGCCAAATGAATAGAAGCACATGAATTATGAACCAAAGGCTGTGGAGCCCCCAGCTGGAGCAGGCCCTCTGGATAAGTGAGACAATTGAATAGCTTGAACTGTTTTGTAGGCACCCAGGCAGTGGGACCAGGACCTGTCCTTAGTGCATGAGCTGGCTGTTTGGAACCTTGGGCTTACACAGGGACACTTTGCTCAGCCTGGAAGGAGGGGACTGGACCTGCCTGTACTGACTCTACCAGGTTTAAATGAATCCCCAGTGGTGGTCTTGGCCCTGGAGGAGATGGGAATGGAGCAGAGGCGTTGGGGAGAAGGTGGGGGCGGGGGTGGGGGAGGGGAGGACAGGGGGACCCATGGCTGATGTGTGGAATTAAAACACAAATATAATAAATTTTAAAAAAGGAAAAAAAAGAAATTATGTTTATAAAAATTTTGATTATTTTTTTTTTTAGGATAGAATCCTTTGAAAGATCCAGGATGGTGGGCAAATGTGTTGCCAGGGTAACAGATGCTCCAAGGAGTTAGCACTTGGGACTACTTATGGAAATTTGAAGAAGTATGAAAAATACAGTCAAGAATAATACTGATAAAAGTATTTAAGGGCATAATCACATTCCCCTTCCAAAATGATGCTTTGATTTCATATTTGAGCATGATTGAGGTTGACTCCAGGTAATATAACCTCATCAGAAAATTATTTAGAAGAATAATTTTTCTCATCTGCATTGCATGTTATAGAAATATTTAGTTTTATAGATAACTTAACTTTGAAAATTAAATGTTATATAAATACAGCTAGGAAAACATAAATAAGCTAAAATTCTGGTACCTTTTAATTTTGCACATTCTCTCTAAGTTTTTGCTCATTAAATGCTTATTTGTTCCATTTTTATATTTTTAGAGAATATCCATAGATACATGAAATTTGAAAACACTCACATTGAGAAAATAAAGTTATACCATGAATATGCATTAACCTTCAAAGCTTTCATTAAACAGTTAAAACACAGTGTCTTCTATTGTGGAAATTATCTTCCATATAGTCAGTAACATGGCTTCATCATTGTGGGCAGAATTTATACTCTTTAAGTTTATTCTAAACTCTAATTTATTAAGAATGTCACAATAATATATTACCAGTTTTGATAAGAATGTCACAATAATATATTACCAGTTTTGATAAAATATTGAATATTAGATTTAATCATTTGCTTAAGGACTTTTATGTTTATTTGTAATGTCTGAAAAGGCTTGAGGAAATATATTTTTAACTAAATTTTGAAAAATACAACTTAGGGTAAATTCTGAGCATCCAAAATATGTTAGCAGACTATAAATGTGCTTGATATTTTAATGGAAATGATAGGTTTGATAAATACAAGATTTATGGAATTCATAGGAATAGTCACAGTAAAAAGTTTTGTAAGTTATTGCAAATTTAAATCCATCCATTTGGCCATTTCTTTTTTAAAAGACAAAACATATTGAATTCAATTGATGGTTAGATTATAGGACTATTAGGAAATGTTTTTAAAATTCAGGAAGCTTTGTCTTGGTGAATTGACTTTGTTTCGACATTGTCTTACAACTTAATCCTTTCAGTTTAAAGCAAAGATTTTAGTCATTTTGCTTCTGATATTTTATACTCATGTTTTACAGAATATAACTTGGCCAGAGAAGGTACAAGATGAAGATGAAGACAACAGATATATGATGGGAATTATATGAAATATTTGATATGGAATATTTAATAGTGACCAAGCAATTATACCAATTTATTTAGACATCTTTAGCTGCATAGAGTGTTTCCTCGAGGGAGTGAGGCAGGTGTCTTTCTTATACTTTGACCAGGCAGATATCATGGAGGTACATCATTCCCTAATGCTGACCTGGTTTCATAGGTGTCCACCATTCCCCAGTGCTCAATTAGTGCATGAACATCACAAGAGGCTAGATGGAACTGCACATTTCAGCACTGTTCTACTTCCACTGAAATAGTTTACAGTGGTTTGTGCTGTCTGAGAATTCACTACTTCCCCTAACAAGGAAGTCATCTCAGACTCTTTTCTTGGTTTAACAGTTGTGCATTTTAAAAACTGTAAGCCTTCTTAGAAAGAATGGTTATTGAACTGTGAAGCTTCAGGAAGCAAATTGAATAACTCTGTTGTCTCCTTGACATTATGTTAGAGTTTCCCCATTACATCTTTCTTGCTGTTTAGAAAACTTGGCTACTTTGCTAGTAGCAGTTCTGACAGTCACATTCGACAATTTGTAGCCTTGTATACTTTCTTGAAATATTTTTAAAAAATGATTCTACTGTACAGTTTCAGAAAAATAGAAATATAAGACTAAATGTTAGGACATTGAAAGTTCAAGTGCATAGAGATGAATTTTAGCATGTAATAGTAGAAAGCTATGATGGTTAGTTAATTTGTGCTACAAGTGTGCTGTATTGCTTTTAGCTAATATAAGCATTTCCTGAGTGATGTAGTAAACATTTTCATGACACAGATAAACTGAACACTACAGTTTTCTAAAAGATTTGATTTTGGTGAATCTTGATGGGCTAGAGGCATGCTTCTCAAATTCAGTACAAAAGGTTATAGCAAAGGAACGTACACACACACACACACACACACACACACACACACACACACAAGCACACATGAGTACATTTTTCTTTTACCTTTTTTTTTTTTATTTTGTGTGGGATATTTTACCTGTATGTATATTTGTGTACCATGTGGCTACAGTGCCCACAGAGTCCAGAAAGGAATGTTAGACCCTACAGAACTGAAGTTACAGACTTCTGGGAGCTGCCATGTGGAAACTAGCAAGTGAGCCTAGGTCCACTAGAAGAGTGGACAATGTTCTTATGCACGGAACCATCCTACCAAGCCCAAAACTATTTTCTTAAGATAAAAACATGTGAGAGTATTATTGATTAGTCCCAGAATGGGTCTAAACTTTCTGTGCCACAATAAAAATGATGTCAGTTTTCTAAGGGAACTTTAAAGTGAAACATAGGCATTAAATAAGACTTAAGCCATGGCCAACATATTAATTTAAGGTAAGAAAATGCATAGAGAATTCAAAGAATGAATCTTGATAATTAAATGAGATTTTCCTTGGCATAAATATTTTAAGTGTCTTAAACATAAGCTGTATATGAAAAAATAAGAATTTAAGAGTAGCAAAAATCATGTAGAACTAATAGGTTAAATATTACACCACAGCACATTGGAAGGAGACAGAGAATGATAGGTTATATGAGATTGGCCTTCACTGACCTCCATTATGAGGTAGGGCTGGCCAGGTAGTTTCTCCTTTTGCCATGGAGAAGGTGCTCACAGCAGAGCATGAACTTGGTCATGTGAAATTATGTAAGGAAGGATAGTGGTAAACTAGATTTTCATAAAGACAGGAAATCTTGTCACCATTTGTTGCATAATAAATGGAAAAAGGTGGTTTACATGCTAGATTCTCACAGATACATTGTAGCAGAATTTTTGTACTGAAATTTTTATTGATATTTTGATAAATATCTATGTAACTAAAGTTTTCCTGGTCCTGCCCAGCTCCTGTGGCCCTGCAGCCACTTGGATCCAAGTAAACACACAGAGGCTTATATTAATTAAAACTGCTTGTCAATTAGCTCAGGCTAACTATTGACTAGCTCTTACACTTAAATTAACCCATAATTCTTATTTATGTTTAGCCATGTGGCTTGGTATCTTTTCTCAATTCTGCCTTCACATCTTGCTTCCTCTGTCTCTGGCTGGTGACTCCTGATTCAGCCTTTCTCTTCCCAGAATTCTCCTTGTCTGTTTATCCTGCCTATTCTTCTTGCCTGGCTACTGGCCAATCAGCATTTTATTTATCAACCAATGGGAACAACACATTCATAGCATACAGAGCACCATCACCCATCATATCTGCCTCATAATTTAGGTAACCTTGAAGAGACTTAGAGACACCTTATATCTTATATCTACACTATATCTGTAGATTCTGGTAGAGTGGCTGCTTGTTTCAAGGGATTAGGTTCATAGATATTTCTGTAACTGAAGGTAAAGACAAAACAATCTAAATATAATAAGTACAAATTCTTCCTTTTAAAATGTACTTTCTTACAAAAATTAAGATACAAATTAAGATACTACTTTAGGCCTTTTTGTCCATGGTTAATAAACAATTTAAGAATAATCTGGACCTCTATAAGCCAAGAAATAGTTGGCCCTCAAGGGTATTCGTGAACATAATTATTTGAAATACAAGAGATCGAAATAAGACTATCATTAATGATTCTCATTTGTACTAAACCATAAGCTATGTAAAGCATAGTAGGTCTTTACAGTAAAAGTATTAAAACACAGTGTATATATGTAATGATTTTAAAGTAATTATTTTAATTGCATTAATACTTACATTTATTTCCTTTTGTGTCAAGGAACTATATCTTGTACAGATGCTTAACAGAGTGCCTGCTACAGTGCCAGGATTCCATAATTGATTCATTGTGCTTGACTCTAAAAATGCCCAAGAAGGAGGAGGGATATTCAGATAATAAGGCTCTGCCAGATGGAAGCTGAAGCTGAGATTTTCAGTAGATATAATGGAGCAGAGAATTTGTGCCAAAACAGAAGAACAAAACCAGTGTTGAGAGCCACTTGGGAAGCCAAAGTTCAGTAAACCAGACTGAGAGCTTGGGACAATGCCAGATAGAGTATCCAGAAACCACAAGCAACTTGTTGGATCAGAAACTTATGAACCAGGGAGATAGATACAAGTATAACTGTAGTAAACAACAGGGGATTGAAGCATTGACAAAAACAGTCTTCCTTTCCTGGTTGTTTTTATAGGTAATCATGATGTGCTACATGCATCTGACAACAGGTTTAAGTGGACAGCAACAGATTGTGACCTTTTGGAGTCAATATTGAGTTAATCTTTAAAGCTGAATCTTCAGGAATTCTTTTGTCAACAGGTTTTTTTAAATACCTGAATTTCTTTGTGATAGTAAAGAGTTTCTGATGCCATGTAAACACTGAAGTACCTTCCCATGGCTGAAATTCCCTGACTTGTTTATCCTGTCTCTAAACAGTGATCCTGCTATAGCCTCAGACTCAATCCCTCCATTGTCATATCACCATTCCAGAAAAAAAGATGGGATATACTTCCTAACATCAACATGGTGAACCACTCTAGACCGACCTTCTTATCCACCTGCCTTTGATTCATGTCAGGTGAATGATGTGCTGAGTGAAACTGGGACCTTGTTAGCTCCATACAATGATTGAAGAACTTACAGGTGCTTGAAGGATGAGACTTGTTGACTGACTTAACATAATCAGTGCTCACCTTAGCAGTTGACTGTGGGATCAATCCAATTCAAACTACATGTTTAGAGCATTGTAGTATTTTGGAAGAAGTGCAGGATGGATTCTGCTGAGAAATCAAGTTTACACTAAGTATGTAGGAAGTTCAATGTAGTTATCATGTCTATTAATTAGAACATAAACAAAATATATGCAGTATATCAAGAGTGAATTTACAGGATGCTCAATGGTCATAACTTGTAAAAGTCTTAACATCATGCACATAAATGGTTATTGCTGCCCTATTTTCGAAGCTAGGAAATAAAATCAATCTAGATTTACATCAAGAGATGATTGGATAGAGGAAATATAATGACTATACTCAATGTAATCTATGCTGCCAGAAAGAAAAAAATGAAATTATAGTATTTTTTTGGGAAAAATAGAACTAGAAAATATTTGCTTGGATGAAGAAACTAAAACTCACAAATATGATTTCTGCAGTGTTTCCTTTCATGTGCAGACCCTAAATTTTAATTTTTAAAACTGTGTGGGTGGAGTATAGTTCCTAAAATTAGAAATAGTCCATGATAAGGTAAAAGAGCTTTTGAAGGAGAAGGGAAGGAGTGAAAATGGATTGCACCACATCATTCTGTGTGGAACCAGAATACAATGATGATTTGAAAACAGAATAGGGACACTGAGTGGGATAAGTAGTATGTATAGTATGTATAAACCCACAAAAACAGAATGTCAAGGTGACATAAATTTCAACCACTCTGTAGAAGTTAGTGCTGATACAATTTTTATGCTCCAGATTAAAAAAAAAAAAAGAAAAGAAAAGAAAAAGCTAGCACTGTGCCTCGGAAGGTAAAAGCTTTTCTCCCCTTGGTTGTTGTCCTGAGTTCAGTGCATAGGAACTAGTTGTTCAAATGAGAAAACCAACTCCCTAGAAATTGTCTTCTGAGTTCCACATGTGGGACACGAGTGTGCACATGTATGCAAATGTACACCTGCACACAAACACAAACACACATGAGTCAGATATTGAATAATAAAATAAAGCCCGTCGGTGGTGGCACATGCCTTTAATCCCAGCACTTGGGAGGCATAGGCAGGTGGATCTCTGTGAGTTTGTGGCCAGCCTGGTCTACCGAGAGAGATCCAGGAAAGGTGCAAAGCTACACAGACAAACCCTGTCTTGAAAAACCAAAAAATAAAAATTAAAAAAAAAATAATAATAATAATAATAATGAAATAAAAGTTAAATAAATTAAAAGTACAGTGAAAGCCTTGACGACTACATGCATTCCACACATATTCACTCACAAAAATATAACAAAAGCCAAAAAATAAAAGTAAAAATGTATTTTATGAGAAATTTTTATTAGTTCACTGAAAATTTCAAACAGTATATCATGACCATACTCACTCTCCACATTCTTAGATTCACCCACCTTTCCTCCTTACCCAACTCTGTATCCTCATTTGCTTTTTTCTACCCCTCAAGGACAACTTTTGTCCATATATTTTGGATGTTTAGCCTCCCACTGGAATGTAGTCAACCTACCCAAGGGCAACACCCTTAAGTGTAGCCTCTATTCCCTTCCGGGAGATATCAATTTCTGCAGCCAGGGTTGGGGGAACTTTGTGCCCACCTCTCCTTTTTTGTGGAATATGGTCTGGCTTGAACTTACAAGGTGCTTGTACATGCTGTCACAATCAATGTGAGTTGGTATGTGTGGGTGTCTTACTGTGTCCTGAAGACAGTGTTTCCCTGCAGTCATCTACCACTTCTCTCTTCATCCTTTTGCCTCATCTTCCCCAATTATCCCTGAGCATTGGGAGGAAGGGATTTGATACGGATATTCCGTATAAGTCTGAGCGTACCATGGTCTTTTATTTCCCACATGTTAGCTAGTTGTGTGTCTCTGTGTTAATCATCATCTATTGCAAATGGGAACTTCTCTGATGAGGACTGAGAGATAAATTAATCTATGTGTATAAAGATAAGTCATTAAGAGTCAGTTTAATGCTATGCCTATTTAATAATAATACTATTAGTTCTTTCTCAGGGTCTATGGCCTGTCTAGTCATAGGCTCTTTGCTTAAAGACGTATGGGCCAGGTGTGGGCTGCATCTTGGAAAGCAAACCTAAATCCAACCAGAAAGTGATTGGCTACTCCCATGATATTGGATTCACTTGTACACCAATGCATGGACACATTTTGCCAGGCCAGTCATTAATGTAGCTCAGAGAATTCACAGCTGGATAAGATCAATGATTACTTTTCTACTCTGCTTCTGTGAATACCACTTTCCAGCATTATAAGCACTACTGTCCAGTAGGAGGAAGTTTTCAGGTCAATATCAGCTCTATGTTCTATGACTCAACTATGTGATGTCTTCAGGAATAAAGTTTTACTGTAAAGGTCTGGAGAAAAAGCAATAACATTTATAATAGCTTGTAATTTTTAGTAGTCTATGGGATCTCACTGGACAGCTCTCCAAAATGAGGCAACACATTCCTGGCACTGTATTTTCTACTTGCTAGCTTGTAGTATCTAGTTGGGGCAGGGTTATTCTGTTATTGAGTAAATCTACTTTAATTTTATCTATCTATCATCTATCTATTCACCTCTCTACAGAGAGAGGGATCACAATTAAAGATCACAATTGAGAGGGGTCACAATTAAAGAAAGACACAAATTCAAGTTTATGGCATCTACAGTGTGAGGGTCTGTGAAATTACTCAGCATGTAAAATGTGCTTTGCACACACACCAGATGGCCCAAGTTCAATCCCAGGAAAGTCTCATGGAATGAGAAAATTGATTCCTGGAAAGTTGTCATCAAATCTCCACAAGTACACATACACACACACACAAACACACACACACACATACACACACACACACACACACACACACACACACACAAACAACAACAACAATAATAATAGTAATAATAAATATTTTAAATGCATTGAAGTGTTAAAAAACAAATAGCATATCTATAGTCTCCACTGCAGAGATTGCATACAGAAATTAAAAACACCTGTCTTACTTCACAGTTACCTGTTGAAGTTAACACTACACTTCCTTAAACAGACCTTTGAATAAGTGTTTGCAGAGGACCTATTGTGTGACAGGCACTTTCTTTACCCAGGTGATAATAAGGTGACTTAAATGCATAACCCTCAAAGGCATTCTAGTGTAATGACAAGGCAGAACCCTGCAGCAAGTTTTCCATAGTTGCCTCGTACCTCCACTATCTCTACTCCTTTCTCTTGATAGCCACACACTGCTTAGCTTCTATTGGTCCAAAAGTTTATTATTCAACATCTTTTGTAAAAACCCTCCATATTCAAAATTCTTTGAATTGTTTAATAGTGTGTGTGTGTGTGTGTGTGTGTAAACTTTATATTGTATCTTATAGTCCCCGAAGAGTCATGCTGCCCTTATAATCAAGTAAATAATATACCCATAGTAACACATGAGAATAAAAATCCTGGCAGCCTCATGATGGTTTAGTTGTGTTCTACTGTAAAATGATTTCAACTTACATCAATTTTTATCATCAGCTGAATCATATGAATAAACAAATTAAACAAAACTGTCCATAGCATCCCAACCCTAGACTGTTTACACACACATACATACACACACACACACACACACACACACACCCCTAATGACAGTAAGGAGAGGAAGAATTAGCCTCTCCCAAGGTTGAGCCCTCTTATTGGTTGTTTAATATCAAGTCGTTAGTCCTGAAGTTATATACACACAAACAACAAAATTAACAATAACAATCAAAAAGCCAGATGTGGTGGCACATGCCTTTAATCACAGTGCTTGGGAGGCAAATGCAGGCAGATCACTGTGAGTTCGAGGCCAGCTTGGTCTACTTAGTGAGTTTTATGACAGCAAGGACTACATAGAGAAACCCTGTCTTTAAAAAAAAAGAGTAATAATAATAACCAAAAAAATGAGTTTATCAATTTGAGATAGGGGCATGGGAGGGACTGGGAGGAGGAAATTGAAGGGGGAACTATTATAATTCTATTTTTATTAAAATGTATTAAAGATACACAATACAAAAAATCCATTGATTCTCACTTTTTATATCAGAAGTGTTGACACAAAATTGTTTAGCATACTTATAAAAATTATTGAGATTCATTCAGACTGTTAAAATACATTACTTTGGGATGTAATAGTTAATCAAAGGGCAGTCATTATTATTTGTAGTTTTCAAAAAAGTGTCAACAAAGTTTTTGTGAGACTCAAAAACAATGTTTTGTTGCTGCTCTGTTTTCTACTTTTCTGAGACAGCATCTCATTATGGAGATCTAAATGGCTTCAAATTTGTAATCTTCTTGTCTCATTCTTACTATAATTCCAGGCATGAACAACCATGTCAGGCTCAAATGTTTTTACATGCAGCTCTTAGGTGCAGAGTCTCCTTTAAGACATGCATGCCAGTGTTATAATCAGTCTATAGCTCACCTTTTCATAGCTTGTGTTTTTGCAGTTTAGAATTCATAACTGATTATATGAACTTAACGAAGAATGCGCATAGCTCCCTAGAAAGTGCTGGTAAAAATTGCAAAATGACAAGAAAATGGTGTGGGGATTTAGGAAAGACTCTAATGGGGGGAGCCCTCTCTAGAGCCCTGGATTCACAGCAACATACACAAAAAGCTTGTTTGCTTCTTTGATTATTTAAAGCATACATCGTATAATTTGAAGTTTTTATAATTCATCTGAGACCAAACTACTGCCTACTAACTAACATACACTATTATTATTCAGCAACTTGGGTCTTTTGAGTTTAAAGAACCACTGGACTGAAGAGAGAGCACAGTCTGCAAAATTCCTGCCTTGCAAACATGAGGACCTGAGTTTGATCTGCAGCATCCTCATCAAAAGCAAGGCACCACTGTGCACACCTATAACCCAAGCACTGGGAAGATAGAGAGTAGATGATTCTGGGTCCCCTTAGCTAGCCAGCCTAGCCTAATTGGTAATCTCCATGCCAATGAGAGGGCCTGTCTCAAATAAAGTAAAATGAAGTACTAAGTGCAGGTGAGGTTATCCTCAAGCCTTCACATTCAAGTGCACACCTGTGCACATGCATTTACATCTACATGTGCATTTGCACGCATACACACACACACACACACACACACACACACACACACACATTTAAAAATAATAAGGATCAACCTTCTTTTCTCTCTCCTGTGAAAATGGCACTCGTATGGACTCCACTGTAAATTCACTAGCTACTACAGTGATTACATATAAAAGAGTAAACCCACAGGCAGTGATGAAATTGTGCTGAATGGCTAAAGGAGTCACAAGTAGGAAAAAGTGTGACTCTACCACTATTCACAATGTTGTGAGGACTCAGCCTATTTAACCTGAAGGAATGTCACTGTTAGGCAGACTTCAGAAACATGACTCAGAAAGAAAAATATATTTGTTCTAAGGAAAAGGGAATTCTAAGAACAGCGTTGTAAATATCCCACATTTAAAATTGAGTGAGTATCACATTGTGTAGTTTATTCCAAGACTCTCCCTAAACATCATTGTGCATTGTAAATATCAGACATTGGAACAGTTTCATCTGTATGTGACTGCTTCCCTACAGCTTCATCAGTGTGTTGTCTACTGAACAATGTCTCCCAGAAACAAACCTACTTGCTTCAGTGGGAGAAAAAGGCATACACACATTTAGGAGTTAAATTCACCATTTTAATATTAAGGTTTTATCTACCATATAATAGGTAAACTACTGTGAAGTGGTTGCCTGCTTAACATTATATCTGCTTTGATTTTGGCAGTTTAGTTAATTCAAATAAAATTTGTGAAGTTAGGCACTTTCAAGGAAGGGAACGGGGGAACCCAATTTAACCCAGAGTGTCTCTTTATTCTTCTGGTTCTCATTTGAAGTGCCCTATCAGCTTGAACTGACCAACTTCAGTCATTTTCGCCCTTTTATTTTTTTCTCTAATGTAAACTGAAATTCCCTGCTGCTCCTGTTATTTTAATGTTTAGCATCATTTAATGAGCAGGTATCATTAAACTTAAAAGGTCCTTTTCTGTGTGTTTCTGATTAGTTATTGAAGGAACCAAAGGATTTCTTTTAATATATTTTGATGTTGGCCCATTTTATATTTAAGTGCTTTTTGATGAAGTAGAGAATAGTATTGGTTAAAATGGGGTGATACTATTAAGTGAATATTGGTCTACTCTTGAGATATAGAATATAAATTATTTACAAGTGTCTTATGGGATATTTTACATTATGAACTTATGTATAAAGATTTTAAAATAATTTACTATAATTTCATTGTTTGAAATATATATATATATGTATATATATATATATATATATATATATATATATATATATATATTTAGAGAGAGAGAGAGGATTTAACATTAAGATCCATGTATATGATCTCCTGTTTAAAAGCAACAGAAACAAAACTTCATTTAATTAAAGAATTTCACACTACACCTAATTGCAGCTTTTCAATTGTAGTAAGTAATAAACTAACAGCCAGGAAAGGAAATAGACACATCTAACCCTCAGACACTTCTTGTTTTTATATTCATGCATACTGTACCTGGCATTGCTAATATTTTATTAGTTCTAATTTTGCTTTTAGAAAGAAAGGGGTATCTCTGACCTAAATAGCATAGAGTCAAAATAATGAGGCTAGAATGCAAGCAAAGGTCAGATAACGTGTAATAAGTTGCAGATGGCATTGCATCACATTAGCATTCTTGCAGGTAACAGATGTAAGAGTGCTGCCTACTGGTAGGAAGCAGTAGTGTCTAAAGTGTGTGTGACATCAGACACAGCAGCTAATCAGAATGTTACTTTCTCTGAATATTGTTGCTGTTAGCTGTGAATCTGGTACCTGCATAATACTCTCCCCAGTAGAAATAATATCATACCAATGGTCAATGTTTTATGAGAGAAAAGTTTCTGATATGAGTTTCCTGGGTTTTAAAATTTGCACAGAACTCTCTTGTGCTTTTTTTTTTTTTTTTTTTTTTTTTAATCAAGTGATACCTCTTAAATTTGTCACCCATCTTGTCCCATCAGGGGCAATAAACATGATATCCTTATCATCTATTTCTCCTTTTTCCTTCTTCTCTTCTTCCTTTTATCTTCGTGGTACACCCTTATTTTCTATCATTACAGTTTCTTGTTAATTTGGATTAGTGTGTTGTTAAAATGTAAAATTGATATTCAATTTGGAATCATTAACTGTTGTTTTTGCTTTTTTCACCCCTGTCTTAGTTATTTGGAAAGAAAGAAGGAGGAAACAAGCAGGATAAAGAGGAAAGGAAGAACTAAGGAGAGAGGCCAATGGAAGAAAGGGTATAGCTTGACAGCAGGTGAAAAGGAAAGGCGTAGATTATGACACATGCAGTACATTAAAGGAAGGCAAAGTGTGAAAACTAAATGTGTGTGAAGCCGCTGCTTGATTTCCTGAAGCCATTTCCATGTGCAAAGTACTTTAGTGAATAAATAGTAAATAAGACACTCTCAGAAGTTTCAGTGATATGTAGAGGATAACTAAATTAAAATTTTAATTTGTTTTACTAATATATAATCCCAATATCAGGACATCCTGGAAGCCTTTTAATATCATAGAAAGTTGTGGTGTGTATCCTATACTGAAATGTAGTACATTTATTTTATGTTCTGTTACATATGTTTATGTTATGTTCTATATAACAGCAGCTGTACCAAAACCCAGGGCTAAGAGTTGTCTGTGCTGTAGTCTGTATCACATTCAGGTGCTGTACCTAAAACACTGGGAAACAGTTTTCAAAAAGGGGACAAGAAAAAGACTTTACATAGTAAGATGTGCTAGATGGCAAATATTAAATCCCCTTTAACATTATGAATAACCATGTATTCATACTTCTTCAGCAGAGAACAAGAAATATTACACTGATTGGGCAAATATTTTTTCCAATGTATCCATTCTTATGTCTATGTCTAGGCAAATATTAAAACTATTGAGTTTTTACTAGGTTTATGTATGTATGTATAGTCTGTTACCAAAAGATACAGGTGGGTTTTTAGGGCTTAGTGACTGAGCTAAGATAAGCTTCCTAATGGCTGCTAAAAGTAGAGAAACCCTAATGGCCAACACTTAGGTTCATTCAGTCAAGGTGGGCTTTTGACTTTCTTTGGTTTTAGTCCCATTGCATCACAGTCATAGCTTTCTCATGTCCTATTGAACTTCTGACACATTTTTAAAAATCTGCTATAAGTCTATGCTAAAATATTTAAGCCTTTAATTATTATACTGTTATATCTTGTTTCATTTTTTATAAAAGTAAAGTGTGAAACTTTTAAATCTGTATTTTATTGAAATGCCTTAGTTACATGACTTTGACCATCATCTTCACTCACATCTAGTATTTTTGTTATTTTTATTTTTGTTGATTTTTTGTGTGTGAGAGAGAAGCTTCATACTCATAGTACATGTCTAAGATCTGAACAGATAGGAATAGCACAGTATAAAATGGTCCTGAGCTTTTTGAAAGATGTAGTTTTATGCTATAACTTTGTGTGTGTGTGTGTGTGTGTGTGTGTGTGTGTGTGTGTGTGTGTGTGTGTAGCTGAGGATTGAACCCAGGCCTTGCACTTGCTAGGCAAATGCTCTACCACTGAGCTAAATCCCCAACCCCTGCTATAACTTTTAAAACTTTAAAGATAAAGTAGGATTTGAATCTGGCACTCAATAGGAAGCCACATTCCTGCATGTGAGCCTGCAGAACATGATATAGTGACTTTATCACTTATTTTTCATATCCTTGGTAATGTCATCTCAGAGGAATCTCACTTGTTAGTAAAGGTTAAAATTGGTAAGGGAAAAGCTAGCTGGTATCTGGTGTAATTTACTTAGCACTCATTTGTTATTTTCTTCTTTCTTGCCTATTAGTGACATCAGATTCTTATTTGTTGGAGTTCTGGAGCTCTGTACTTTCTTGTAAATGAAAGAGTGCTTAGATCTAGAAGTTTAGCTATTTATTAATATTAGAAAATAAGATATCTGTTATTTGTTTGTTTACAATTTGCGTAACTTAAAAAGTAATTTTATTAAATCTTTGAGAATTTCATGCAATGTGTTTTGATTATATTCACCCTAAACTGCCATTAACTCATCCCAGGATCTTCCCCCACTAGCCTACCTCTGAATTTCCTGTGCTCTTTTTTGTTAGATAATAGTTCATCTGTTAGTGCTGGTCATGTACTTCTGGGTAAGGGATCATTCACTGACTGTAGTGTGGATGACCTACCAGGAGCCTCAACTTTTATTTCATTATTTTTTAATAGTGCTGGCTATCCAACCCAGAGTCTTACACATGTTAAGCAGACACTTGAATAAGGAGCTGCCTCCCTGAGACTATGTTTTCTGTTTTTGCTTAAAATCTCTGGCCATAGAGATATGTTTATATTTTACATCGATAGTTTTTACTCACAAATTTTATCACCTTAAATGATTATTAAAACAATTAAAGGCTTACAACTTATTTAATAAACTACAAAATTTAATTAATCACCTATACTGTCTTGATTTTTATGAAGTGATCCTTAATTCAAATTGCTGACTTCTTGTCAACAGTCACAGTTTGATGTGATTCCTTGCTTCCCCCAGACACAGTGTTAAGTGTGCACAATTTGAAGAGCACATAGGCAGAGCTTAGCTGCAGATCCACACAGTTCCCAAGATCATAGCTGTGTCTTCTTGGACTTCTCCAAAAGATGAATGTAGTTTTTGTCTTATCTTCTAAGAAGTTCATAAAAATTGTTATTTTCAGTGAAGCATGAACTCAAATGATTTTAATACACATTTCTCTACCCTTTTATCTTCATATGAATATTTCCATTGTTTTCTATGTTAAAACGTTTCTACTGTCTACATATGAAATATGGCAGTGCATGTAAGCCTGGCCACTGAAGACATGCTAGGGGTCTTGCCTTTCAAATAACACGAAGCATCTACCGTGTTAGGAGAAATAATACAACTGACTTTGGAAAAGATACCTTGGCTATGTTTAGAAAATAGACAGGTAGTTTCCAATCTTCATGTGTCGGCCATATTGGCTGTAAAATCTCCCTTGCAATAGTGAAGTGCCACAGTGAAGGAGGTGGATCATAGCTGAAAAGACTCTATCCAAAGACAGAGCTCCTGCCACTTGGCTGTATTACAAACTTATTTTATGATTTAGACAATCAATATCTGGAAGTTTTCACTACATACATGGGCAGATCATACATTCATCATGCTAGCAGATTCACTTTGAAACCCTCATATTCCACTTTCAGTCAACTTAGCATTTGTGACATGGGGACAACATATGTTTCTCACAAGCTATGATGCTGCAGCTGCAGAGCAAAACTTCACTGGTGGCCGAGGACAGCATTGCACCTTGCTATCTTACCTCTTTAGAGGCAGGCCATATTTTCTCACTGGTTCTGCAGTCTGAATTACTGAAGTGATGTGTTAATGTGTGTGGATTAATATGAAGGAAATTTAGGTTAACCCCAAGCCTGCATATTTATTAAAATGCTTATTAAAATAAGTAAATATAAAGGAAAGTTTCCTTCTCAAGTTCCAACCATGAAAAATATACCTGTAACTCAAATGAACTACACATTTGAAACACTACAGAATTCTTTCTATAGTTTACATTAATTTTGTTTGTGCTTAAATAGAAAATAAGCAGAGCACTCAAAATACAGCAACCTCCATTTCTTTTTCAATAAAGGAACTTCACAGCATCGCTACAGAACAAAGCAGGCAGTTTCCACATGCTCCTGTTCTGTGAGAATACGTCCTTCAGATTTTCACTGTTGGAAATGGTGGCTGCAATTTAGTAAATGCCACTGATTTACTTTAGATTGTATTGTTATGGGGTTACAGTTCTCATAGTGCTAGGCATGTGCTCCTGTTAGATTTTTCTGCTGCTTTCAGAAATGGTATTTAATCAGTGTCCTGGCTCACTCAGTCTGTGTTCCTTATAGATCCCTCAGCACTAGAGAGAATAGCTAAGCCTTCTCAAAATTGATAATTGTTCAGAGGATTTTCAGCTCCTCATACCCAATTTGGTGAAATTTGACCTTTCCTACATTCTTTTGCATAATTAGTTCCAGGGAAAATAAGATGAGATTTGACTGAATCCAGAGCAGGCACACAGTAGGTCCTCAATATGTTTTTAAAAGAATAAGCAGAATGGGGTTTTGCCTTGAAATATGCCTGTTCAGAGTAACATCAGTGTTGCAGGAGACCATCATCAGTGTCCTGTATAGAGGAGGCTAATAGGCTACCTTGTTGTCAAGAAACCCAAAGATGTTTAAGCCTTTGCTATTAGAGAGAAGAGATCATAATAAAACAAAGAAAACCCCCACATTCTGGTTGGCAACTTCTTTCTGAAATTGCCACTGCTCTTTGGAGGACCTAAGTTAAGGTTTTCCCACTGAAATACCTTGCCATAGGGTTATAAAAAGAAAGGGCCTTTATTATGTAATATAATGTAGCTACAGTCTTTTATATTAGGTAGGTTTTGATTGTGAAAACTAATATGCAGAATGTAATGTTTTCTTTATAACCTGGAGTTATTCCCAGGTGATATTGAAGAACAGTGTGCTGATGGTAAAGGATGTGGGACTTTCCAGGAACAGATGACCTGACAGAAAGGATGCACACTCTCTCCTAACACATCTTTCCATGATTGTTTGTGTACACTGAGGAGTATTTGCATTAGTTAATTATTTCTTTTTCCAGTTTTTGTCACCTTTATGTGTGCTTAGTGAAGCTTGCTATAAATTATTTAGGCCTGCACTGAAGGTTAATGCCATTGTAACCAGCCAAACTTGACGCACCCTGATGCAGCTTTGTGCGGGAGGCACCTATGGCTTGAGAGCTGTGTGAAACTGTTGCCTACAGAGATAGGCTCTTGACACTGTCTGCCAGCCTGAGGCTGTCCGCTTTGTGTCTGCTTTAATTGAAAATTAATAGTTAGGGGGTTGCTATGGAAATGATACCATTGCTTGCAGACAGCAAACCCAGCTTTTTGCAAAGAGACACTAGTGGTATTGTTTGTCCTTGTTGACCTCAGAAGTTCAAAAGCCTGGAGGAGGAAAGGAGATGCAAATATTTTACTTTAAAAATGAATTTACATATTTATAACATTATTTTTGAATGTCAGAGATATCAAGTTTTTTTTAAACTTTTGTTGGTAAAAATTAATATAAGCTTTTAAATTTTATGTTAATTGTTATTACACTGCATTTTAGGCTGATAAGGCTCTATTGCTGAGGATATTGTGTTATCATTTTAGTGAGTGTAAATAGATTTGTGTGTAAATGTTATTTGACTGATATGATAATGGGAACTATCTTTTATTTCTTCTGGAGCAAATAAAGTCATTTGTATCACTGCATATAATACCCAGTCTCAGAGACACGTTGAAGTACTTTTAAAACTGTAAAGAGTTGGGAGAAAAATGTTTAAAAATGAACAAAGAAGGCTTAAAAACATATTCCTAAATGTAGTCATTTAATTCCCTTTGCATGGGAGTTACTGCTGCTCATACACGAATTTCATTTGCTTTGTTCATCGTCTGATAAAAGAATGTTTAAAATGAATCTCTAAGTGTCTGCCTATTTCATGTGAGCTTCCTGTATTTAAATTTTGCTTTGAAAACTAAGTAGAATAAACATTCTTTTAATGAGTGAATTATTTAACTGCAAAATGAAAAAGAATGCTAACAGAATATTAAAACTGTTGTCTATCGAAGGACTAAGGAATAGTGCCTTCAGTTGCTTTCTGGGAAGGTGGAGAGCTTATGTAGCCTCAGGGGTTGAAGGTGAAATGTGAAATTTGCTGTAATTACTTACCCAAAATGTCTGTATTAAAGGCTATTAGAAGCAGTTATTTTAAGTACTTCTTTATACATCGTCCCCTCTTCTGTTTAGTATTTAAATGTGCAACAAAAGTAGAGGCAGATGTTACTGCTCTGAAGGAGCTAAAACAGGAGACGCCAGTGGCAGGAGCGTTGGCTTCAGCTCTCTCCCACAGCATTGTTCAGCCACTGCTGTTTTGTCTTCAGCAAGTTGTAGGTAGGGTGCTGTTAAAGCTTGTCCACTCCTGCTGCCAGTCAGCTCAGACCTGTGAGTTCAAGTAGTCTTTGCCCACAGTAAAAGGCCATAAAACTAAGACAGTGCCGTGCCTATCCTGGGTGTAACTCCTTAAAAAACTAGCCAGTTCTTGCAACGTGAGGGAAATCATTGCAAATAAACCTTTGATTTACCAGTTGGAGTAAGTTGTTCATTCCATCTGTGTCGCTGTAGTTTTTGCCCTGACACTTTGAGATTAGCGTTTCTCCTTTCATTCTGGCGGGGTCCTCACAAACCCTGCTAGGCTACCTACAGTATGAAATCTTAAAACTCCATGTGGTGTTGTGAGCTGGTAGCAGATGGACTTTCTTTTGCATCTGCTGTGTACAGACTTGGCTTTGTACTCTTTTCCTGGGGGAGAGAAAGTCTTTCTTCTCTGCTAGTTGATTCCTGTTTTTGTGAAGCAGCTAAGAAAACATCTGTGGCAGGCAGAAAAATTGACAAAGGATTGACAAACACCATTAGCTGAAAATTTTCCATTTCATTGCAACTATGCATTGTTTACTTTACTGTAAATATCTTAATACATCATCCTCTGAATATGCTGGCAGAGAGGCTGGAGAACTGTGATTTCAATTAAGGTTAGTAATTGATGGTATCTAGCTTTCAAAGGCTGAAGCTTGATTAACATCTGCTTGGACAAATTGTCATTGTGAAGTGGTTTTGATGTGTGTTGAAGATTATTTCTTTCTGGCTTATCTGATGTTGTGGCTGTGAAATGCTTGTCTTGGGTTTGCTTATTTTTGTAAACTACTTCCTTTGGCTGTAAATTGCAGAGCACTGGAGCTTTACCAAAAGTGCAGTGTATAATGGTAAGCTTCTCCTAATAAGGGAAGCAAGGAGTGTATTTATCACAGACATGAAAGCTAACCGGGGACTTGAGAGACTCAAACTGGTTCTCTCCTCTCTCTCTCTCTCTCTCTCTCTCTCTCTCTCTCTCTCTCTCTCTCTCTCGTCTCTTTCTCTCTCTCCCACACACACACACACACACACACACACACACACACACACACATACACACACAAAAAAATGAAGCACTTATTTTAGAAAGATTATGGTAAGCATGCTGGCTCAGTCTTGAACCTTTGTCACCCCTCAGTTGCACACCAAAGACATACCCTAGTGATTAAATGCTGATTTTGTGTACGAGTGTCCACGGACGCCAAAACAATCACAGAGCTGCCTGATTTGTTTTAATTACCAGCACAAAATGCCATCAGTCTGGGACGTGATCGGGCAGAGGTGTACTCACAGTAGTGTAAATACTGCTGTAAATAGTTGCCTGATGGTGGCTTTGACAGTGAGCTAGCTTCTGAGTTTTCCCTTCTTTTTAGACTGTTTTTCCGCACTGGCTTTTTGAATCTTCCTAATTTTTCATCTCTTTAACAAACTCCTATGAAGTTGAAACCGGGAAGTTTGCTCTAACATTTCCAGAGAAGGTACGTTGTTACTTTTCGCTAAGAGAATATCTGTAACAGTTAAGAGAGGGGTGGGCTTTTATGATAGCTTGACTGGGGGTGTTTGGCAATCGCTTTTTTCCCCTCTCTTCCTGAGACTGTAGCTCATTGAAATGAACTAGAGCATTGTATGTGTTTGCGAGGAAAACGCAGAGAGACCTGACACGGGGGCTGGTTTTGATCTGTCAGAAGTGTAATGTAGATTTAAGCTA
>NC_050445.1:54107279-54114779 GCF_903995425.1 Onychomys torridus | reverse complement strand
CTTCTTTCCATAACTATATATAGGCAGGCAATTGTAAAATGTGCAAAAATATTACACTTGGGTTTTAGATGTTACTATCAACTGAATTTAGGTAGTAGCTGTCAACAACAGAATGAAATCAACTTTTCATGAGCTCAACTTTACCCTTGTTTTAGGAAAACAAAGATGAATTTCATAAAAGACTAGATTAAAACAGTGTAATAAATGAAATTGATATTGTAATTTATAAGTTTAAAAGGACCAACCAATCATTCAGCATGTAACTGGAACAGGAAAACCTGATGTATATTTTCACATGTTTGCAAAATAGATGTTATGGACAGAAATTATATATGACTCCATTGTACTCAAAGAAGACTTTAGAATCTAAAATGTAATATGACAAAAATATGAGATATCACCTGAAATATTTTTGAAAATTAATTCATTGAAATCATGAGCATTATCAAAATATTCACACTTTTACTGTAAACAGGAATCACTGAACTCTAAGTACATATCATAATGCTTTAATAAAACACTTTCCCCTAGACCCTAGTCTTTCAAAGTCACCAGTGCCCTGTCTTTAAGTGAATTTAATGAGATTCCATACCTCATTGAATAATTTGTAACATTTCTGTAATGAAAATGTCTCCAAGTTTATTTCTTACATTTAAATGAATTTCATTTTTGATACTGGGGCATAATAGATCAGGTTGATTGATTAATTAAAGGCTAGTTAAATAGGAAGATAAGATTTTCATTGTTCTACCCCAGATGTTTGTCATTAGTGAGGCTCTAACAGTATTCTGTTTGCATAGGGTAGTCAACACCAATGAAAAAAAAATTGTGTTAAAATGCCCTACCATTTTGTTTGCATTTCATATTCTAATCTTTTTCGGTGAAAACTTAAAGTTTTACAAGAATGTGGCCACAATTTGTATGTAATGTTATAGGGATTATGTTCACATCTGAAAAAATAAAGTGAGAAATACTTTTAAATTTAATTGTAATCACATCATCTTTTGTTATAACAAACATTATATCACTTTCTTTGGCTTCTTTTATATTGTGTTCCTGAGAGCACCCAGTTCCTGTCTTAAAAATTAGAAACAGTCATGTATATATTTTCAACTTTTTCCCTTATACATTCAAGTATGTCCTTCATATTTGGCATTTTGATTTATTAGGCACTCTTAGTATTAAAGACTCTAAGCAAAGCGGTAGTGGGTTTTAAATGCACTATGCATGGAGTATACAATGGATTGATTCCACTAGGCACAAAAGTTTTCATTATTTAAATTCTTGTTTCTTCCATAAGTTGCACATCGTAGTCAAGTTTTCAGATCTGAATTCAGCTGGATTCAGAAGGGAATGAACTTAGTTTCCTATTGCCTATGTGTATGCTTCTGACCTATTCTTTTCTAAATTCACATAGAATTAGCAAATGACTTTAATATTTAGAATTTTGAAATGATTAATATGGCATGCTTAAAAATAAGAGATGATGCTTTAATATGGTGGCTTACATCTTAAGTGACAGAATCAAAATTCTTCGGATTTTTGAGCATGCTTTGATAAATAAATTCGATGCTGCAATAAATCAGAAACTGAATATAGAGTTCTCTTGCTATCACTATGAGTAATTTTAAGAAAAATTGAAATTCCTTTATGCTTTTGATGTGTGCTCTTATTCTTAATTTTTCAGGAAGTCATTGATTGTTAACTCACTTGATTTTATTAAACATTAATGTGACAAACAAAAGAACAATTTACTATTAAGTTGACCTTAATAGTAATTAAGGCTTCAGACACGAGACAGGCTTTCTATATATGTAGACAGGAGTGTGTTAGCAGACATGAAGGTTACTTTTTCCTTTCTTTGAGATGCTAGTTAAACTGACTGATCTACTTCTCTGATCATAATAAATACATATACATACACAAACATTAATACATCACTGGAAGAGAGATAGAAGCAAGACGTAAATATAAGGAAGATGAGAGGGAGAGAGAATTTGTGAGGTAGAAGACATGAGAGAAGAGAAGTTGCATAAGCAACAAGGTCCAATAGTGTCCCTGGTGGTGGTTGGGATAACACAATTAACTCTACTCACCCAGGTCAAGTTTCACACTTTGGAACGGTGCAGCAAATGTGGAATAGGATGCATGCAGGTTTCTGGCATCACTCTGGCACATAACTATCTCACATAGTACAGTTTCATACCACATTCATCTATAACTTTGAGAGGAGAAAATAAAACCAACAAGTGTAGCATTCAGTACTACCCTATCATAAAGTAAGGAGGTCTAATTGAGCTATGTCTTTATATCCTGCTATTTGTACAAATAAAAGACTACATCTTGATGCAAAATAAACACAAAAGCACTGTTGTGACTATAACAGGGAGTCATATACTAATTTATATAATAAGTGGTTGTGCACGCTTTATTCAAGATTATGGCTGCAAGAAATGGCATGAATTGCTGGGTGTGTTTAATGCTGGATTATAGCAATTTGAAACATGTCAAACACATGGCTAATGCCTCATGCTTCACTCATTCTTGCGTAAACCTGCATAGCCACCATCCATTATACCCTTGGTAACAACACAATTCTGCAAGTAAATATTGTTACACTAAGTAACCTTTCAATTCAACTTGTTTAGGAAGAGAAAATGCAATCTTGTGCAGTCAGTTCCAGTGTCAGTTTAATGTTTCAAAAGGGAAGTGGTGTAGAGAAAAAGTATCTGTACAGTGGATTACTAAGAAAAAAAGCAAGAAAGAGAAAGGAAGGATAACTTAATGCAGGAGAGAAAAGTAAAACTGTATCATTCAGTGCAAGCTATGAAGAGTTCATTTCTGATGTGGCTGCAAAGCTGTGTCTGATGCAAAGACTTCAGGGTTAATGTATACTTCAGACAAACATTGAGAGTCACTCCCAAACCCAACTTCCCCTTTAATGACCTGGAATTTATTTTCGCTGATTTTTATAAAATGTTTGTGGTAGGATTGAAAAGGATGAATAATTTAGTTTGATATGTTTGGTATCATAAGCACATCTACTCTGAAAGAATATGGTGAATTTATAATTATTTAAAATATACTTATAAGGTAAACAGCACTTCACATTGTGCCAGAAAAAATTTCCTCTAGTGAAATAGAAGTGCACAGGGGTTAATAGAAAAACCTTAATAAGCACAAAAGAAATAATCTCCACCACTCTTGAAGAAATGGCTCCTTTAAGGTGGACACACTAGTTTCTTTTCCTCATGTGCAAAGAATATCATCATCTCATTGTGCAGGTCCCCCCCCCCATTTTCAATATTGACATTGGAGCCAACTCTCCTGTTTTGTAGAGCAAAACTACTATAACTGTCACAGTTTCCTTAAGCATAATTTTCCTAAGTCTTAGGTGACTGAACTTAAAATGTAAATCACAATTTATACTCTAGGGCTTCACAAAATCAAAAATTCCACAAGGGATATGAAAATCTTTTAGTTAATAGGAATTGGAAGTTATATAGGTCTTTCTTCATTATTGTAATAAAGATTTAGACACATGACTCTCTGCTTGTGGATTATTCTTAATTATTTGATGACCTTGATAATAACAGTAATAAGTGCAGAATTCTTTAATTCATCTGATTGATCCTGACATGAAAACCATAAAGGTTAGTATCAAATGCTGCACCTGCCTGCTGCATCTGAAAAAAAAAAACAAAAAAAAAAAACCAAAAAAACAGCTATCCATTTTTATTCTTTGTGTTGGGAATTCCAGACTGAGATAATAAATATTTCAAATAAATTTGAGTGATGAAAGGAAAACATATATTTGTAAGCATGGTATTACAGGTTTACTGTTCATAGTAAAATTTAAATGTAATATGGAAAAGTTATCTGTTTCTGTAGTTGAAGAAGACTGAAATTATAATTCTCATCTAACTAGTAAAGGCAATCAGCCCCTTTCTCTGAATATTTTAAACATTGTGCATGTAAAATTTATGCCTAATTTGAATACTTATTAGCCGCCTAATCTCAGAAAATAGTATTAGCTTTGTTTTTTCCCTTAAAACTCCATCAGTGTGTATCAGTTTTCATTATATGAATTTTTCCTTTGTTAATGTTAAATAAAGTGTTTAACAAAACCTATTTATTCACAATTTCATTTGGTTCAAAAGTTTTTTGCTGTATAGTTATGACAAGCATCTTTTATGGTCATATTTTTGTGTTGTATTTCTTCTTTGATCAGAGCTGTCCTGAGTTGTATATGTGGTTTCTGTAATACTAACTTGATTGATCCAGCTCCTTTACTGGTGGTCTGTCTTAAATTAGTATGTGTTTTCATTGACTTTACAGAATTATGGAAATAATTTAATACTTTAGCAGTTGATTAAAATAGGTGTTAAAATGATCACAACCATTGATTTTTATAATTATAATGGCATTTATTTTATGTATTGATAATGCATTTGAGCTTCTGTGGGTGACCAATGTGTATATATAGCCATGGGTTACATTTTGCATGGTATTTGAGAAAAAGGTTTTTTCTTTGACAGGAAGAAATATTAAGCTTTTATTTACAGTGCAATAAATACATCACAAATTTTAAATGTACATAAGTCTTAAATAAAATGCAATCAAATATAAATGGCAAAACTTCCACAAAAAAAAAAGAAAAATAAAAAATAAATAAATAACTGAACAGTGAGCTTAATGTCTTCTTTACTTTGGGCTAAGTCCACTGTCTGGCTAGCACTCCTGTGGATGTCACAACACAATCAGGTTGATTCCTGAAATTCTGTCCATAGACATAGAGAAGAGAAGGGTATTTATTAGAAGATGGCATGGGATTCATGTTTTTGAGAGCCAAAACTGATCTCTGTGAAGCTCACATTGGAGAGGTGCTGTGAAATTCTGGTTGTGAGAGCACATTGGCTTTTTATTTACCGCACAGATTTCTACTGATCTAGGCAGGACACCTCATTGCTGTCCTGGAAGTACAGTATATTTATGCAGTGAAAATGATAAAACATTTATTACTGTAGAGAAGGTAATATGCATAATTTATGCTGTTTTTAGCACAATCATTAGTGATATTCTTGATAGATTTTATTTCCAGCTTTCATATCTAATACATGCCTGGAAAATTAATTTTATATCTTTCATTTATTTGCCTATGTTAAAATTGAGTTTTAAGTCATCTTCAAGTGAACAGTTTGATTGCTGCTCATGCATAAGCTTAATTACTTCCCAGGAAGGACAGTATTAAATGTTTTAAATGTCAGAAAAATAAATGAATATGAGCTGTTTGATTAAAAAAATAGGCAATATCTGACGTGTTTGCAGCAGGAGCTTTTTCTTAAAATGCCTCCAAGGCAAAATTTTATTTAGTCACAAAAAAAAGAAGAAGAAGAAGAAGCCCATTATACTATTTATCATTGGTTGATACCATATGATTTGTAACACCCTTACAAAATTTTAATTTTGTATGATTAGCTGTGCATCATTAAACAACAGCCTTGCATATGATGTGCTGTAAAATTCTGACAGAATCAAGATAGTGAATATTTAAAATAAGGCTGTATAGTCATCCATGGTTGTCAAAGGTAGATAATAGGAAACAGAACAGAGTGTGTAATCGTGCCTTCATTTAAACTGATTTTATAGGTAGACTTTAAAATGTGGCTGTTCATGAATGCTCTTGACCATGGTACACACATGATATGTTACTTTGGCTGTTAAAGGTAACCACACAAAAATTACTTATAGAAACCATAATTCCAGTGATTAGTGTCTCAATGAAAGCTGAATTTGCATTGCTTTTCTGGGTAAGTGACTATTCAAGTCCCCACTCCCCGCAATGATGCTGCCTGTTTAATTGGCAGAGAGGGCCATCTTGATAATGCAAGTGTGAAGGTGCACCGTGTGTTAATTGATACTTCCTAATCACTTTTAGGTATTAAGTCATGATGCAGGAGTCCGCGACTGAGACAATAAGCAACACTTCAATGAATCAAAATGGAATGAGCACTCTAGGCAGCCAATTAGATGCTGGCAGCAGAGATGGGAGATCAAGTGGAGACACCAGCTCTGAAGTAAGCACAGTGGAGCTGCTGCATCTGCAACAACAGCAGCAGGTGAGTTGTGTTTGCCTCCTGCTTCCTTCCGACCGGTCTGCCTGTTTGCTTGAACCTGAAGAATGTGTTTGCAGCACACTGAGTGTGTCGTTTTATGCTGACAGATGCTAAGAATTTATTGTTGTTTGGAACATGATTGAAGGGTGAGTGAAGAGGCTTCTCCTTAGTTACGTCACAGCAGCCTCTGAGTGTCCTTTAGGGGTCAGGGTCTTAAGGTCACAGGGTGATTTTTTTTTTTTTTTTTTCTTAAATTGGTTCTGTAAAGCTTTGTAACAAATATTTCCCAGCTTCTACTTTGCGGTCTGGCATTGTGCTGCAGAATATGGTGCTTACTTTTCCACCAGAGGGCCACATTACTTGATACTTGCTTATACAATGAATTTCTTCCAAGTCTCAGCTAAGGTGAAAAGGGCCACTAGGACTTTTCAGAGCACGAAGGCTGGCCACTGATAGTTGCAGTTATTAACTATTAATTAATTAATCTGTGGAGAGGTTGTGGGACCCGTAAACAGTTTCGTCACTTACCCGTGCTGCCTATCTGGTAGACTCATTCCAGTGCATTTTTAATATATGTGTACATATACTGATTAATAATTTTAAAGGGCTCTTTTTGTGATTTCCTACTGTCATCAAAATGCTATTGCACTCTGTAAGTTAGGAAAATAAATAATTAAAATTTTAATATACACTTTTAAGTAACTTTTTATTTTATCTGCATGAGAGATTTTTTTTTTTTTTCTGATCTGTTTTATTGAAGAAATTTCTTCCCAACCAAAACTGTAGTAGATCCAGTCTTCCCTGACTCAAGCTAATAGGAACACTGATAAGAGGAAGCTTTCAAAGCATATACCTAGATTAGGCATGAATGGAAAGGCTTGTCTGAGCGATTTTTTTTTTTTTAAGGCATTTCTTTAAGCATCTGGATTGCACTCAGACTAAATGCAGGGGGGTGGGAAATGATGGTAACTAAGTCATCAAAATAATTAATTGTTACTAAAGTGCCTCAAATTCAATGCAGTATCATTCAGATTTTAAGTTATATATAATGAGATAAATTCATCTTAAAGGGTGATGTAAATGCCCTCACTAAAGTAAAATTTAATAGAAACATTTTAAATAATAAAAACATTGAAAAAGTTTGAATAATGTCTTAACCTTTAGATAGTCAAGAATAATCTTTTGAAAGAACTAGACATAGCACTTTGAATCGGGTACAAATTATTTGAGAATTGTGTCATGTTTTCTGTAGTGTATTAACAAAAAAAATTTATTTTGTTTTGAAATATTGCCTTGGGGACTAGAGGTGAACCAAAGGTCCAAAAATTACCCTACTTTACAAATCTATAAATGCAGTTTTCTAAACAGTCTTTCTTCCTTTAAT